>NC_063336.1:45811583-45874861 GCF_021869965.1 Rhincodon typus
GGTTTGGAATCAAGTAGCCCTACTAAGACTTGATTCCAAACCTGTCAAGGATAGTTACTTTAAGGCAGCACTAGAATTTCACTCTTTTGTTCATGTTTGAACCAAGGTTATAATAAGCTCTGGAGGGGAATGGTTCTGCAGAGCCTAATCTGAACTTCATGAGTGGTGCTGTTTTGATTTCACAAGAAGCTTTGCATAAATTAATTCAATTTACGGCAGATATTTCAATGTTTCTTTACACTTCTGTTCTGATTACTATTATTTTTCTGTGTATGATTTGAACAGCTTAAACAAAAGTAGTTCTTTCTTTCTTTATAAGCTCTTCATTTTGAGACACATTTGTGACCTGAAAATGTTTTTTTTTAAACTTGTCTCTCAACAATAAATTTTCTACCTTGACCACATTGTCTTGGCTGCATTGTCAGACAGAATGTAGAGCAGAGTTGGCTAATTGATGAGCAAGCAACCTCTGGCCATCTTGGCATCTGCTGTAACTGAGCTGGACCAAAAGCGATATAGCCTGACAAGCCAATGATAAGTTAGATATCATTTGAGTGTCCTCTGAAATTCTCTTTGCAGGGACTGTCAGCTATCATTGGCCAAACTACAGTTCAGACTGCATATGTTAAACAACAGCTGCGGAATATTATTCAGCAATATTTTGGTCGCTTTCTTCCATCATCTCCTACTGGGCTGGGCATTGTGAACCATCCAATCTTACTTGCACTTTGTGAATCGATAGCAATGCCTCAAGGTCAGACTCTAAGGAAGGCAGTTCTTCTGGTCATAATGTAAGAGATTTTTGAATCCTGTTAAATAAATCTATTCTTATCACAGCAGCCGAGTGTATTTATCGTAAAATAATTTACCAATGACTTGAAAAGTTGATTTCCACCAATGTATTATTTATGTATTTTCAACGACATTTAGTGAATATAGGCTATAAATAAGGAAATATTTAACTTATTCTTAGTAACATTCTTTTGTGGTCTAGTTTTCATACGTTATACTTACTTTTAAGAAGTCCTATGTCGTCCATCAATAAAAAGGACCTGAACAATCTTGTCATAATTGTTAGCAGTGTCATATAGAATCCCTACAGTGTGGAAGGAGGCCATTTGGCCCATTGAGTCCACACTGACCCTCCAAAGAGCATCCCATCCCTGTAACCCTTTCCCATGGCTAACCCACCTAGCCTGCACATCCCTAGACACTGGGCAATTTAACATGGTCAGTCCACTTAACCTGCACATCTTTGGATTGTTGGAGGAAACTGGAGCAACCCAGCAGAAACCCACGCAGAGACACAGGGAGAACGTGTAAACTCCACACAGTCACCCAAGGGTGGAATTGAGCCCTGGTCCCTGGCGCCATGAGGCAGCAGTGCTAACCACTGAGCCACTGTGCTGCCCTTGGTCATTAATGGTTATTTTCTGGTTATTAATATCTGGCAGCTCCACTTAAAGTGTAACCAGAGCAATGGATAACGATATATAGATGTATGGGGTGAAATGTAAAATGAAATACTCGCTGAGTACCTGCCACTTCACAAACCAGTGAACGTTATACTGAGAAAATACAATTGGACTTAAATTATACATTCTTAACATTTTATTTATGATATCTTTTAAAGTCAATTTTCTTAATTTGTAAGAATTTTGTTACTTACTTTTAGATTTTTTATCACTGGTCTGTAGAGTTTGCGAAGATTAAAGATGTTGTTGAGAGTTTTATTTAGTCCTGTTAAAAATTGTGATATTCTGTCAATTCAGTATTAGATTGGGTACACTCGAACAGATCATTCATGTTTCACCCAATGCTGTCTATAAAAATATATGCACAGTCCTGCTGTGTCATTCAACACTTTTTTAAGCAACATGCAATCTGCTCAATTAACATGCTTTTTTCTAAATGGTGATTCAGTGAAAATTGATCATTTTGCCTTCAAACGTGATAGTCTAGCACAACAGTATCGACAAATAAAACTGCTTGTAAGGCAGTCTGTCATCCCAATCATATTCCCAATCCTTGTACATAAATAGGCCAAGCACTGTCCAGTGGAATAAATTTCACAGTGCTTCTTTTCTGAATATCTTCAAATCAAACAGTTCTTAGCCATATTCCGGCCTTTTTGTGATGCGGTCTCTTTAACAAATAATTACCACAAATGATAATATTAAGACTTTGTTGCAATTTACACAGATATTCAACATTAATACTTTCAGTGTGCATGGGCAGTTTCTGCAACTCCTGAATTTGTCATACCTTATTCTCCGCAGTGAAAATTACATGCAGTTCCGAGCTCACGCTCCTCCTCCTCGGTTAGCATCGGTCTTGTCATTCATCCATGAACTGTTCAAAAGAAACCAAAGTAGTGATGCAGCTAGTGAGGCAAAGTTGCTCCTGCCTACTGTTCTGAAATGTTTAATATTTGTGAATGAACCACAAGGTACGTTTTCTCACTAACTCCTGTTGATAATTGATTTTGTCTTATTGTTTCCATTCTTCATCTACAAACAAAAAGAAAACACAATTGCTAAACCATATTGTTGTTTCTCTGTATGGGAAATCAGTAACTTAAGTAGCAAACACTTCCATAATGCCAATGTTGTTATATTCAGTCAACTCTCAGAAGTTCTGAAAAGATGGAAATAATCGAGGACCAAAAAATAAGAGTAGGTTTTCTGCTTTGGGACAGTTGGCAATTTTGCTATAAATATTGCTTGAAAGTATCTTTTCTTTGTAAAAAAAAAAACTCTTCCCTCTTTTTTTTCTCAAATGTGTTTCCATGCTGCGGCACAGGATCTGACTTAATTTTTCCTCTTCTTAATTTTTAATTAACTTGGTAAAGTTTGACCTGTACAATTGAAAATGGGATTCTCAGCTTTTGAATCACAGTGTCAAATTACCATCTGTGAACAGCCTGATTTTAATTTACTGAAAATAAGGTAAAAAAAGGCCGTGAAACTGTTGCTAGTTAGATTGGAGTCCAGTGTCGATATGCAGCATTCAGGCATGGGCTGATAGTTGGCAGATAATATTTGCATCACAGAAATGCCAGGCAATGACCAGTTTTACCTCCAAAGGATCTGCAGCTACAGATCATCTACAGTTAAAGAGGATCTAACTATCTCTTGATGTTCAATGATATTACCATCACTAAATCTTCCACCATCCTTATCTTGATGGTTACCATTGACCAAACACTGAACTGGAAAAACCAAACACTTTAGCTACAAGAACACATCAGAGGTTAGGATTTGTGCTTTGAGGAAATCACCTCCCGATTCCCCAAAGTCTGTCTGCCATTGACAACGCACAAATCAAGAATAAGATTAAATACTGTCCAGCTGCCTGGATAAATCAGCTCCCGTAATGCTCAAGAAGCTCAATATCATTCAAGACAACATAGCCCACTTCAGTGAGACTGGCATGCACATTCACCATTCAATCTCTCCACCATCACCGACATACAGTTGCAGCAGTGTGTACCATCTACAAGATGCACTGCTCTAACCACTGGCCGCCCCCCCCCCCCACCCCCCACCACCGTTTCCTTCAACAGTGCCTTCCATACCCACAACTTTTAACACCCAGAAGCAATCAGATGCACCACCACCTGCAATTTCCCCTTACAACTAACCTGATTGGGGATCATATTACCTTTCCTTTGCTGTGACTAGGTCAAAATCCTAGAATCTCCCTCATGGACTGTAGCATTATAAGACGACTGGTCACCACTACATTTTCGAGGCCAGTTAGGGGCGGGCACTAAATGCAGACTTAGCCATCAATCTCCATGTACAAAACTAAGTAGTGAGTTTGTTCGTAAAATATGAAAATTCAGGATTTAAAAAAAAATACTTACATAGCATAAAACTCAAGTTTACTGAATATAATTTGAACTTAAAAGACCACCATCTTTCGTGCTGGCTTTGTCACTTTCTGGGGAGTGCACTGAAAAAGCCAGTGGAATCAAGTGGAAGCTCCAGGACTTGGTATCTGATTCATTAGCCTGAAGCAAAGTTTGCAACTTGTATGTAACATTTTAACTTATTATTACCAGATTTTAGCCAAACAACTGGAAAAATAAAGGATTCACAACTAGGGAGTTGACTTGGAGTCTTAAATTGAAGGTGTGCAACACATAACTGTAGGATAACCTTAACTCATGTCAAAATATTTATTTTGTCCTTTCATCTCCCAAGGTAAGATGCTGTGCTGTCATGGTGTATCTAACATGCCCAGTTGAGCAATGAATGCTTTCAGTTCTGTGGCAGGCAATCAGACCTGTTGGCAAATCAGTGTTTATTTAGTTTACAGTCCAACAGGGACAATGGTGCATCACTGACCTTTCTCTATTGCCTTCTCGTTTGTAGTTTGCTGTGACAAGAATGATAGACTCATCTAACCCTGGGGAAGTTGCCTGATTTTGGGGTGTGTTGGCCTAATTATGTTACAGTAGGATTTTTTTTTAAAAACTTAAACAGTATCCTCAGGAGAGGAAAAACATTCTTGACTTATTAAATGTAGCATTTGTAGCACGACAACTATTTAAAATGTTGAAAATGTTGCCACTACCTTTGTCATATCATGACATTATTGGATACCACATGAGCATCTGCACGAAGAGTAGGCTGACAGTCAATGCTGAACCTACTCACATGCTCTAAAATGAAATAAAGCAAAAATAAATAATGAGGATTTTACAGGAATTGTTTATCAGGTTCAGTTTGTTTTGCAATCATTCATTTTGGTCGAATATTTTGAATTCTGTCGGATATTTTTGATCAGTGCAACATATATTAATTGAGCTTTGCAAATCAGGCTAAGTGCTGTGGCATT
Source organism: Rhincodon typus (assembly GCF_021869965.1). NCBI lineage: Eukaryota > Metazoa > Chordata > Chondrichthyes > Orectolobiformes > Rhincodontidae > Rhincodon > Rhincodon typus. The sequence goes on from NC_063336.1 coordinate 45,816,429, forward strand.
TCTTAGATATTCGGAATCTAAAATTACATAAGCTACCATTCTTAGAATACACTGAAGTAACGTGAAATACAGAACTAAATTATCTGCCCATTCAATTTATACAATGTGCAGTGCTTTGTTTCCTACCTAATCTAATTTAACTAGACTGTGCATTTGGTTTCTCCTGTTTTTATAAGGTTAGATATGAAATTCTGTATGTCATGTTAAATAATCACACTGTATCTCTTACTCCTGATGCAGGAAGAACACATTGTTAAGTAATGAAGCTTGAATCATATTTCTACCATTGCTTAGTCCTCACACAGATTTTTAAAAGAAATAATCGCCATGACAACTGTTTTAAGTGACTGTTTTAGTTTAACTTGTTTGAATCATGCTTCATGCTAACCTCCAGTTCAGGTAATGTTGAAAGGTCACAGGAGCAAAAAATAAAACTTTGTTCTAATTAGAAGCGGAAGAGTTGATGTAGCCATTGTAGTAGTTGTGAATAATAGATATTCAGCATCAGATTTGGACTTATCTATATGTCTTGTTTATTGCCATCCTTCATAGATTGTGAGCTGGTGCCTGAGGTTCCATTCAAATTTATACTTAAAGATCCATAAAGCCTTTGATTTCTTCAAAAGGACTTCAGAGAGTGTTATGAATTTCTGTGAATATTGTTCTTATGTGGACGAAAAAAGGAATTTGCAACTGTCTAGAGCCCCAAAGCAGTTCACAGATTTTTCTTTTTATTTACTCATGGGACGTGGGGTTGCCGTCTGTGCCAGCATTTATTGCTGATTCCTAGTTGTCCTGGAGAAGGTAGTGGTGAGCTGCCTTCCTGAACTGCTGCAGTTCATTTGGTGTAGGTGCACCCACAATGCTGTTAGAAAGGCAATTCCAGGATTCTGACCTAGGACCACTGAAGGGACGGCAATGTATTTCCAAGTCAAAATGGTGAATGGCTTGGAGAGGAATTTGCAGCTGGTGGTTTTCCTCTGTAGATGCAATAAATCCTTTATACTGAAGGTGCAACTGTTTATCTGATTATCTGTTCAAGTTCCAGCAGTAGAGTTTAAGCCTTTTAAAGAATTTTAGGATTGAAGACTGCATGAGCAAATGTGCACTCTAAAACTCAGTGGACAGTCATGCATCCATTGTGGGTTTTTTGCATGAATTAGTGATGTAGCAGACTGTGGGGACTGGGCACTGCTAGGAAATATCCTCAGTCACCAGAAGTGTAAGTCTATGAACTGCTCCTTAACTAACATCCTCTTTTGCACAATGCATAATTCTTGTTGTATCCTTTTCTTTTTAGTGAAGAAATTGGCCCCTGAAGTCATGCGGTGTATAATAGAAAATTGTCAGTCATCAACTTCATGTCAAGTTTGTCCTCACTTGACTTCTTTGTTAAGGTAGGTATTATATTGGGTCTTTCCTGGATATGTGCTCTAATTTCACGGTGCACATCTCAACCAAGAGTGGATTAACTAGCTCTGCCAGAAGTGCAGCATACTGTCCATAATTTAATTATTCAGTGACACAGTCTGAATTTGAAGTGATAGAGCTCATTTGAGATCTGCACTGGAAAGACAAAGCCTTTTGTATGTATATTTCTGAAATATTTTAAGAAGCTGAAAAAATAAAGCAGTTAAGTTCAGAGCACATCATTTGGGAGAAGGATTGATTGCACAGATTAACCACAATAATGTAATTTTACTGTGATTCAAGTAAGTACAGAATCTTCAAGATCAAAATATACAATAGTGGTATCCTGGAAATACTCCACAAGTTAGGCAGCATCTGCAAAGGGAAATAGAGTAAAGCATTTCAAATCAATGACCTGTAATGTAATAGGTTTTGCGCAAGGAATGAATGGGGCAAGAATAAAATGAACTGTGGTACGGTGGAAAACAGGAGAAACTCAATGCCAGAGTGTTTGGTCTCCAGTACCAAAGGAAATGGTGATAGGGCAAAAAGAGAAACAAACAAAAGACACAGGATGTGCTTGCAACGGGTATACTGCTATCTGAAAGCAAAAATGAAAGAAACACTGGAAAATGCAAAGAAGAGGAAACAAAATGGTGGTCAGATTTTATGTTCTGGAGAAGCATAATGAAGTATTACCTTCATTGAAGAAGTAGTATGAGACATCTTAATGCTAAAGTCAGATAAGTCCCCTGACCTTGATGCCTACCATCCTAGGATTCTAAAAGAAACACCTACAGAGATAGTGGATGCATTGGTTGTAATTTCCCAAAAATCCTAGGATTCTGGAGCAGTACCAGAGAATTGGAAAACTGCTAATGTGACACCCCGATTCAAAAAGGGAGGGAGGCAAAAATCAGGTTACTGTAGGTCGATTAGCCTAACATCTATTGTTGGAAATAAGTGGAATCAATTATCAAGGAAGTAAAAGCAAAACATTTAAAGAATCACAATTTAATCAGGCAGAGTCAGCACACCTTTATGAAAGGGCAATCATATCTGACTATCTTATTGGAGTTTTTTGAGGAAGTCTTAACCAGAGTGGATGGAGGGCAACCAGTAGATGTGGTATATTTGGATTTCCAGAAGATGTTCGGCAGGTACTTCACAGAAAGTTAAGTCATAAGATAAGAGACCATGATGTCGGAGTTAGTATATTAGTGTGGATAGAGAATTGGTTGATGGGCAGGAAACAGCAAGGGGGGACAAAGGGTTATTTTTCAGGTTGGCACCTAATGACCAATTTGGTTCTACAAGGATCTGTGCTGGATTTGTAATATTAATGACTTGGAGGAAGAAAGCAAATGTACTATAGCTAAACTTACAGACAACAGAAAAATAGGTAGAAAGGCATATTGCCCAAGGGATGCAGTTTACAGAGATGTTAATAGGTTACGTAAGTACGCAGAAAGTTGGCAAATGGAGTATAACTGGGAAAATGTGAAGTTGGCCATTTTGAAAGGGACAACAAAAGAATATGATTTAAATGATGAAAAACTGCATAAAGCTGCAACACAAGAGTCTTGGGGGTACATGTGGATGAAACACAGAAAGCTAGCACACAGTTGCAGCAGGTAATCAGGAAGACTAATGGAATGTTGGCCATTTTTTTAAAGGGGTTAGAGTAAGACTCAAGAAGTCTTACTGTGACTGTCCAAGGTGCTGGTGAGACCACATCTGGAATACTGTGAGCATTTTGGTCCCCTCCATTTAAGAAAAGATATTGTTTCATTGGAGACAGTTGAAAGATGGTTCACTAGGATTCTCTCCTGCGTGGAGGGATTGTCCTTATGAGAAAACATAAAGGTTAAACAAGTTTGAACTCTAACAAGGTTGAACAAGTTTAGAAGAATGGAAATTGATCACATTGAAACATATAGGATTCTAAAGGGGCTTGACAGGGTAAATGTTGAGAGGAATTTTTCCCTTCATGAGAAAGTTTAGGACCAGCGAGCATAGTCTCAGAACAAGGGGGCATTAACTTAAGACAGATGAGGAATATCTTCTCACAGAGGGTTGTGAGCCTTTGGAGCTCCTTGTCACAGAGAGCTGTTGGGGCATAGTCCTTGTTTCATTTAAGGCTGAGATAGATGGATTCTTGATCAGTAGGGAAATCAAAGGTTACGGGGAAAACGCATGAAAATGGATGTGAGGAGTGTTGGATCAGCCATGATTCGGTTGAATGGCGAAGCGGGCTCAAGGTGCCGAATGGCTTACATCTGTTGCTGTTTCTTCCGGTCTCATGTTGAGTTCAGAACACTGTTCCACAAAGCACTTTACAATGACCTTAGGTTGGGCATTGCTGGAACAGTGTAGCAGACTGAGGACAGAGATGTCAGCTTGAAACCAAGGTAGAGAAGTTAAAATGCAAGCTATTAGATATGTAGGGTCATACTTAGAAACTGAATGGAGATATTTTGCATAGTGGTCACACCCAATCTGCATTTGGATTTCCATTGTAGATAAGAGTACATTGTGAGCAGTGAATACAGTGTATAAAATTGAAAGAAACACACCTAGTTCACTGCTTCACCTAAAAGAGATCCGCTTTTTCACAGAAATATGTTACTTTAATCATAACTGCTGGAATTCCTCAACATTTTTTGGTTAGCCTCCTGATGCAGTCTCTGACAAGCTTTCTGTAGGTCAGGCTCACTCTCTAAACCTGTCTATCGCCAATACATCGCTTTTGTTATTTTCCTCCAGTGGGAAAAATGTCCTTCTGACTACAACTCCATGGCGCATTTACCACTAAGCATTGTAATACTACTATTCTGATGAAAGGACAGAGCCAAGACATTAACTCTGTTTTTCACTCCACAAATACTACCAGATCTCTTGAGGATTTCCAACATTTTCTCTTTTAATTCCAGATCTCCAACATCCGCAGTACTTTGCTTTTGAACAAATAAAGCTGTTGTTTAACTATTTAAGACTGTGGCTTTTTAAGCCTTTGCAAAGTCAGTTGCTTTTAAGACACAACGCTTATCCTTAATTTGTTTCCAAGTCAGTTCCATAAACACCAAAACAAAATTACTGAAGTATACAGTAAGGTCAGATCAGTGTAATTAGCAATAAAACTTCAATAGTTTTTCTAATCATTCCAATCAAGTTGCTAACAAATTGACAGAAACTGTTGAAACTTCTCTAGACAGTTCATCCAGGAGTATTTTGGGATCTATGATCAGCAGGTGTACAACATCATGGAGATGATAACAGCCTTGAGTCGCAACTTGGTTATCAGCCTCATTCCCGCACTAAGTCAGACACTCAAGGACACTGAACATAAGCGAGGACTGGGCAGAAACAATACACAAAGGTAAGCCAAGTTCTCAGAATTGTTCTGGGGAGGTGATGGCCTAGTGTCGTCATGGATAGACTATTCATCCAGAGACCCAGGTAATGTTCTGGGGACCTGGGTTTGAATCCTGCCGTGGCAGTTGGTATTCAATAGAAGAAAAAAATCTGGAATTAAGACTCCAATAATGACTAAAATATTGTCGATTTCTGGGGAGAAACCCATCAGGATCACGAATATCCTTTAGGAAAAGAAACTGCCATCCTTGCCTGGTCTGACCTACGTGTGACTCCAGACCCACAGGAACATGGTTGATTCTTAACTGCCCTCAGGCAATTAGGAATGGGCATTAAATGCCCAGGTCCCACGAATGAATAATAAAAAATGTGATGTCAATGGCTTCAATTAAAACTGCTCTTGTCATTTCGAGAAAAACTTGAATGATAAAACACATTGTGGTTTGAATGGTTAAATAGGCAATGTATACAGAGCAAAGCAGAGTCTTTGAATATTTTGAAGGCAAAGATAAATGGATTCTTGTTCAGCAAGTGGTTAAAAGGCTATTGGAGTAGACAGAAATAAGGTTTAGAGGTTACAATCAGATTAACCATGATCTTGCTGAACGGCAGAGCAGGCTTGAGGGACTGAATGGCCGATTCCTGCCCTTCATTGAAATGCCAGCACAGAATTGACTCTGTAGATTTTAGTTTAATGGCAACTATAAACTAAAAAGTAAATTAGATTTGTACAAAATAAATATTGAGGTTTCCATACCCAACAACTGTGTGCACTCAGTCCTTGCTTGTCGAAATAATGAAAGGTTCAGATCTTCATTGTCAAGATCTGAAAATGTTCTAAGGACATGCTATTGTTCCAGACTAAAACGTTTGTAACTTGCTGTGGGCATCCACAAAGCAAAATCCTGATATTTGAAATGTTTCACAAAGGTTTATATATTTTAAAAAAGTCTAACGTATTGTGTAGTCTTGTATATTGATAAAGTAGCGATGAAACAGGACAATTTGAATTTTAATTCCTTTGAAAATTAAAAACTCCAAACTCCTTTTTTGAATCAACAATTAGCTGTATTGTCCAGTATGTCGCTTCATATCAGCCGGAGCTGCTTGTACCATTTCCTGTGTGTTCGTATTTAGTCAGGATGAGGAAGGCACTTTGCCAAGATTGTCACACTATCCATTGTCCCCTCTTGGAAATTATACTTGCACAGGTTTTTAAAATATTTGTCTCAAATATAGTGGTTGGAAATATGGGTTTACTGTTTCTCAACTCAATCAATGCGCAAAACTATATCATCCTCTTAGCAATACCATTTCTCTGGGAAATGTTACAGGATCAATCTTGAAGTAGCAGGTAGTATCCTAGATTTTTCTGATGTTTTAGTTGGTAAATGCACTGTGTAGGGCTCAATTGATTCATACAGTCCGGTAGATTTCAATGAAAATCATGCTGGGCCATGATGCTACTGGTCAAAAGCCTGCTAACTCTCACTCCTTGGGTCATGGATAAGCACTTCAGGGAGATGCCATGTAGGTGATAAATTGTTCCTCCTGGGGACAAGGAGAGAAAAGAGGATTTTACAAATTTGGTACAAATTCCTTAATTTACAAGACAATAGATAATTAAATAAAGTTAAGTATAAAAGTGTCAGCATTTGGTTAAAGAAAGTATGCTACCTTTTAATCTGAAACTTGGATCCTAATGAGTACAGGCATCTTTCAGTAAACAAGGGGCAAGAATTTGTTATACAAGCAATTTGTAATCAACAATGCAACTTGTTAGAGATGCCCAAGAAGTTTCTCACCATCTGTAAAGAAAATATGCAAAGTAATGTTTTAGCTATATTCATCAGAAGTGAATAAATGTACTTCATCCTGATGAGTGGCATTTAAATAAGTGACCGTGTGCAAATCTACCATTGGTTAGTTAATTAAAAAAGACTTTTTTTTTCATAACTGATTTTTTTTTTGTATTCTCAACTATGTAAAGTAAACAACACAGAATTTGTTTAAAAGCTTACTGTATTCTTTTCTCCAATAAAGAAAGCAATCTCACCATGATGGTTACATTTAGTCACATTCTGAACTAAAACCAAAATATTGGAGAAATTCAACAGGTCTGACAGTGACTGTGGAGAGAAAACAAGAGAGGAATCACATTGTACTCAACACGTTAAATCCGTTTTTCTTTCTACAAATGGTGTGAGTCCTGATGAGTTTCTACAGAAATTTTATTTCAGGTCTCCAGCATCAGCAGTGCTTTGCTTTTGTTTTGTCATGTTCTGTCTGGTTGTGTCATCTGATTGTGAAAGTATATTCCCTCAATCTATTACAGAGAGGCCTACAGAAGATTGTTGGCCCTTCTAGGGGAAGAAGGGCAAGCCGAAATCATTGACTTGGAAAAAGCATCTGACGAGGCCTAACAGCGATGTGGTTTGTAAAAGCCTCCTGAGTACACCTGGAGAAATGCTGAAATAGCCTGCAAAACCTTTTAAAATGTGTGTGGATTCTTAAATGTGTTTAGTTTTTTTGACATAGCAACTGAGATGAAAATTTTTTAAGTAAAAATTTTGAACTCCACTTTTGGCTGCCTTTAGCAGTCTACTTGATGAAGTTGACTTTAATTATTATTGACAAATCAAAAGCAGACATATGTAAATATACAGAAAGTGTTGGAATGAATCAGTGCTCAGAGTTGTTGGAGTTTTATTGAAATTATTGTATATTGTATTCATGAATATTGGAAATAAATTCATGCATTGGAAATGAATTTGCCTTGCCTAATTTGAGCTCAGGATCAACTCAGCAAATTAGAAGGGAATAAATCCAGAAGTAAAACTTTCAGCTGGAGAATTCTTAACTACCCTTTACTCATGTTCTTTTCCCCCAAGCAGTGCATGTTCCTTAAAACTATGCTTCGTAATCAGGTGTTTCATCATAACTTAGCCTTTATGAGTATGTCATGCCTCCTGTTTCAGATCCTTTTTAAGTCACAAGTCCCAGCAATACTCCAAATTTGTTGAAATAAAATGTGAGCTTTAGGTTTGTGTGCTTACCAACATGACAACATTGATCTCTGGTATTATCTGAAGCCCTTGAGGAAAAAGCCTGGCACACGTTTACATCAGGGAAAATAAAATCAGTATAATTACTACAAGAAGTGCTCTAAAGTATTTTGTACTTAACGTACTGTCCTGATGTAGAACATGGCATTACTTGGATGTGCTCAAGAGGATATTGAAAATGGAACCAAGATTACTGTATTCTACTAACAACAAGTAGGACAGTATATATTTAAGCTCACTGAGCCTGACTAAATGTGTCTTTGTGATGCCAGGCCCAGTAATTGTTTAAGGAATCCAACGATAGGCAAGTCATTTAGTGGTTCTTTTTCATGAATGATTGGGCTGAATTTTACATCTTTCAATAGAGAGAGAGAGCTGGAATGGAAACTAAGGGATCCATTTACTCCTGTCCCCGCCATCTCATCTTGTTCTATTAGGGTGGTCCAGCGAAAGGGCCAAACAAATGAGGCATCCGTGGTCAATTGGGAGTCTAGGCCAGGACTTCATGTAGTAAAGGGGTAATGCTGAGAACAGGAAGTCCTTTATGTCTACAAGTTCAAAGGCACCCTGCTCTCAGAAATTGTTTGTTTTGAAGTTATTAATTAGTTTTATAAGAGCTAAGAAATACGTTTTGTACATTCCACCTTTACCAGCAGTATCTCCTGCTCCTTTCAGTCATGGTCCTGGTGATTGGCTTTTTCTACCACACCTGTGCTGTCTCACAGACAACCCCAAATCTTTTCACATCCGACATCCAGAAAATGCAGCAAGCAGTGAAAGGTTGTACAGGATTAGATTGTTAATGAGCTCAATGGTTTGTTAATTTAGTCATTTCAAAAGGGCAGGCAGGCTGTCAGTTTCTGTGCTCACTTGCCTTCTGTAATTTTAGAGACTGATATGATAATGTCTTATTGCCAACCCAACGTTATTACACCCTATTCCGCATTTACATAGGGGCAGCCCACCATTTGTGATGAGATTTGTGCTTGATACTCTTCCACTTTCCTGATGGACTATGATACTTTCTCAACTTCCTTTCACATAATTTAGTAGATTTCTGAAGTCACGATGCCAGGTCACCTCCGGAAATCTACAATAATATTGCGTATAACCTATTTTTCTAATCAACCTGTTCAGAGACATTATTATGCACTTCTGGAGCACGTGGGATTTGAACCCGGGCCTCCCAGTCCAATGTTAAGGACACTGCCATTGCCCATAAGAAGGTCCCTAATTCTATATATGATGTCTACAGTTCGACATTGTATGAACTCCAGTAATAAACTTTACTGAATCTGTAAAACAAAGGAGTCATTTGGTCCATCGAGTCTGCCCTCCCATTTAGTGAGATCATGGCCGATCTAATAATCCTCAACTCCATTTTCCTGCCTTGAGCCTACTTAATGACACATTCTTGCCAGCCTCTGTGGTAAAGAATTCCACAGGTTCACTAACCTGTGTGAGAAGAAATTCCTCTTCACTTTTTTTCCTAACTGGGTGACCTCTTACTGTCTGATTATGCCCTCTGGCTTAGTTATTACATTTATTTCCTCTCCCTTTTGCTCCTTGATTAGTTGAGTATTTTGGAATGCTATTTTGGAATATTGCGAGCAGTTGTCGTCGCTATACTACTGGAAGGTCACAGATGCTTTAAGTGGGTGCAGAGAAGGTTAATCAGGATGTTGCCTAGTCTGGAGGGTTTTCGTTATGAGGAAAGGTTGGATAAACTTAGATTGTGTTCACTCGAAAGACAGTAGCGAGGGGTGACTTGATAGTGTTGACAAAATTACGAGACACATAGATGGGGTGGATAGTCAGAGGCTTTTTCCCCAGGGTGAAAAGGTCAACTTTCCAAGAGGGCATATGTTCAAGGTGAGGGGGAGAAAGTTTTAGGGAGCAGGGCAGGAAAATGTTTCACACAGAGGGTGGTGGGTGCCTGGAACACACTGCCAATGGAGGTGGTAGAAGCAGGCATGTTAACAGCGTTTATAAGGTGTATATTGATAAGACACATGAACAGGGGGTGAACAGAAAGATAGAAACCACATAATAAGTCGCAGGTCTAAATAAGGATTATTGTATTAGTGTCTTCTAACCTGAAGATTGATGCAAAGTATTTATCCTTATTATTTCCCTAGCCTCATTCTGTGTCCTCTGTTCACTTTGGCCTATCTCTTCCTTTTTATCTATTTAAAGAAGCTCCTCCTGCACATTTTGATTTTGCTTGCTGGTTTACCCCAAAGGTTACTTTCTCTGTCTTTTAGTATTTCTTGGATCATTCTTTATTAGCATTTAAAACTTTCCCAGTCCTCTGGTTTACCACTACTCTTTGCCACTGTTTCTTTTCATTTAGTTTGATGCTGTCCTTAACTTCCTTGGTTATCATGGTTAATTTATTCTTAGAAATCTTTTCCTTGGTGAGATGTATCTTTGATGCGAGTCATGAACTGTTGTATTCAATGGGTGTCATTATTTGTCAAGCATTTTTTCCGCTAAACGCCTTTCCCATATCCAGCTAACTTTGCCCTCATTTCTTTGTCATTTAAATCCCTATTCATGTACTTCTGCTGTAAAGTTGATGATGCATTTGTGTAAATGCTGATTATAGGCCATTTATAATGATGGCCACAGCCTGTCATGCATTGCATTGGTAGCAGCACATAACTAAATAATGAAAGTACCTGTCAAACAAATCCTAAAGGTTAAAAAACAGCTTTTGTTTGAAATCAGGAGAACTTTCAGATTGCTGAAGAAACTGAAACCTTATTAACATTCCTGGAATAATGTCAATGACTCAGCTGGTAAAGTTATTCTTAAAATGATTATCTGGAGGATGTGATATTCTTTTGAAGATGCAAAGAAAGCTGTTGCGACGGGTCAAGAATCTGATAATGCAGCAACTGATTGATATCACACCTGGATCAATGATAAAACAAATATAACTATTACTTTAAGATGCACTGAACACCGATCTAGGATTGCCTGCAAGATAAGAGACATTATTGCACCAATGGTATTTTTAATGCACTATAATCACAGACTTGGTCCAGTACAGACTGAGGCCATTCAGTCAATCATGGCTGTACTGGTTCTTGAAACAAGCATCATTACTTACTCCTAATCTCCTGCTTTTCCACCCCAGACCCTTGCACACTATTTCTATTCACATAATCAGCCAATCTCCTCCTCAATGCCTCATCTGAGCCTTCCTGATCCTGACTACTCGCTGTGTGGAAAAGTTTTCTCACATCATCTTTGCTTTTTTTGACATCACTTTAATGTCCAAGGGAGTGTGCTATGTCAACTCTCATCGCAGTTTAAACAGTGGATTCAAACAGAGTAGTTTACTCTGCGTTAGCATTAACATAATGTTATGGACCAGACCAAACCCCCTCAAACATATATCAAGGAGATAGCCTAGACTCACATATTATCTTATTTAAAGTCAAGTGCTCCAGATGTAATTCTCTTGGTTAAACTCCTAAGCTTCAAGCAAAACACACTTTATTCATATATTACGTTTGAAATACAAACAAAAAAAAATTGGTGTCATTTTAATTTTATCAAAAAACTTAATAAAATATTATGTAACCACTACTCATCAACTGTTCCAATATAGTAGCTTCCCTTGGCAAAGGCAAATTCAGCAAAACAGATTTGTTTGTTTGCTATCTCCCCCAGTGCAGGAGAAAAGAAAAACAAAAAGAATGAATCTAGCAGCAGAGAGCGAGGTCAAGCTTTTTGCAGTGGCAGAGAGAGAGCTGTATATAGCAGCTTCAACACCAAAAGCAAATCCAACTTCAACGACTGAAAGCAAAAACTAAAAACCCTGGGTCTGTGTGAGCCTGACTCCACCCACTTATGCTTCCTTTGTTGAATTTAAAAAGAAACCAAAAGCTATTTACTCCGCTTTCCATGGAGCGGACACCTCGGCACCAGTTTTACAACAGCCCTATTCAAGGGAAACAGGACAGAACAAATCCCTCTTAAAGGTACATCTCATCACAATAAGAAAATGAGATGGTCAAAATAACCAAATGGGAAACATCGGTTCTCAAAGAAATTAAGCCAATGAAAGATCCTGGAAAAAAAGAAAATCTTCTAAGCGATAGAAGTCTTTTTGTCTCTGACCCTTACCATACCCATTAATCAAAGTCTTTGCACAGATGTAATACAATACTCCAGAACTGGAAACTTAGAACTCCAGAAATGGAACAAGCCCAATAACTAAGAAAGGAACTCCATCTAAAGCCAACTGGCAAACTTTGAGATGACCCTTCCTGCTCCACAGAGGTCAGTAAAAGAACACCGCTTAATTTCTCAGGATGTTGGACATGGGCAAAACTGTAGCTTCTCTGAATCCACATCTGAAGGTTTCATGTTGAAATCAGACAAGGCTGATGGTGCTTCACTGCAGTTCAAGTCCCTGGATTTCACATCAGGTCAGTGTCCATTATATAGCAATGTATGCACATTAATGAATTTCAATATCAATGTGAATATATCAAAATCCTTTTAAAGAGGGTCACATGGTACTTTGTAGTGTTCCTACCTCTGGGCCAGAGGCTTTGGTTCAAGTCCCACCTGCTCTAGATGTGCTCATATATGTCTGAACAAGTTGCTTCAAGATGTCTAGAATTTCACAGAACCTTGATGATAGTTTTTTGTAAAATATATATTCATTCCCTGGATGTTGGCATTGATGGCTGGGCCAGCATTTATTTTCTGTCCGTAGAATCATAGAATCTCTACACTGCAGAAAGAAGCCATTCAGCCCATAGAGTCCGCACCAACCCTCTGAAGACCATCTCACCCAGACCCACCCAATCCCCTTAACCTTGCATTTCCCATGGCTAACCCACCTAACCTGCACATCCCTGGACACCACAGGGAAAATTACCACAGCATATCCACCTAACATGCACATCTTTAGGCTGTGGGGGAAAACCCACGCAGACACAGGGAGAATCTGCAAACTCCACACAGTCAGAGCTGGGATCAAACCCTGGATTTCTGGTGCTGTGAGACAACAGCACTAACCACTGTGCCACCATGACACCCTAGATGTCTTTGAGAAGGTGGTGGTGAGCTGTATCCTTGAAATGCTGCTGTCCATGTGCAGTAGGTAGTTCCACAATGCCAAATGAAGGAGGAGGGATAAATTTCCAAGACAGGCTATTGAATGACTTGAAGAGGAACTCGCAATTTTTTGGGGGGGGGGGGGGGATTATGGTGTCTGCTGCCGTAGTCCTTCTAGATGGTAGTGGTGATGAGTTTAGAAGGCACTGTCAATGGAGCTTTGGTGAATTTCTGCAGTGCATCTTATAGATGGTCCACACTGCTGCTGCAGAGTGTTGGCAGTGGAAGGAGTGAATGTTTGTATTTGTGATACCAATTAAGCTAACATATCCTGAATGGTGTCAAGTTCTGATGTGCTGTTGGAACTGCATTCAACCAGGCAAGTGGCAACTATTCCATCACACTGTTGAGTCTATAGATGTGAAGGTGGAAAAGCACAGCGGGTCAGACAGCATCTGAGAAGCAGGAAAGTCAACATTTTAGGCCAAAACCCTTAATCAGGCCTGGGTAGGGGAAGTGGAGTCCAAAAATAAATAGAGGGAGAGGGTTGGGGCTGGGGGAACGTTAGGAGAAATTGTGATAGATGGATGCAGCTGAGGGTATTGTGATTGGTCTGTGGGAAGGATGGGGTGGATAGTGAGTAGAAAGAAAGACAGGTTAGGTTAGGTTACAGAGGTGAGGGGGAGGGCTAGACATGGAATAAAGCTGGGGGTGGCAGGATTTTGAAGCTGGTGAAGTCAATGTTGAGGCCATTGGGCTATAAGCTCCCAAGATGAAATATCAGGTTATCACACTGTTGGCTTGTGCCTTGGTAGTCAAGATTCGGGGAGTCAAGAGATGAGTTACTCACTGCAATATTCCTGGCCTCTGAGTTGCTCTTGTAACCACAATATTTATATGAGTCGTTCAGTTCAGTTTCTGATCAATGGTAACTCCAGGATGTTGATAGTGGAAGTTCAGTGATGGTAATGTCATTGAACTTCGAGGGGTTATGGTTTGATTCTCTCTTGTTGGAGATGGTCATTGCCTAGTACTTGTGTGGCATGAATGTTACTTGCCACTCGTCAGCCCAAACGTGGATTTTGTCCAAATCTTGTTGCATTTGAACATGGTCTGCTTCAGTATCTGAAGAGTTCTGAATAGTGCTGAAAATGTACAATTATCAATGAACTGACCTTATGATGGAGGGAAGGTCAATAATGAAGCAGCTGAAGATGGTTGGGCCTAGGACACTCCATTGAGGAACTCATGCAGAGATGTCCTGGAACTGAGATGACTGACCTCCAACAACCATAACCATCTTCTAATGTGCCAGGTATGACTTCAACCAATGGAAATTTTGCCCCTGGTTCCCATGGAAATTTGTTAGAGCTCCTTGATGACACACTAAGTAAAAAGTCACTTTGATGTCAAGGGCTGTCACCCTCTCACCTTACCTCTGGAATTCAGCTCTTTAGTCCATGTTTGAACCAAGGCTGGAATGAGATCAGGAGCTGAGTGACCTTGGCGGAACCCAAACTGGACGTCACTGAGCAGGGTATTGCTGAGCAGGTGCTGCTTGATCACTTTACTGATGATCAAGAGTAGACCTAGTAATTGGTTGGATACAACAAGTGCTGGAGATCACAGTGGGTTTTCTCTGGGTGCTTCGGTTTCCTCCCATAGTCCAAAGACGTGTTAGGTGGATTGGCCATGCTAAATTGCCCATACTGTCTAGGTTGGGGAAATGCAGGGATAGGATAAGGTAGGGGGTGGGTCTGAGTGGGATGCTGTTCAGAGGGTCGGTATGGACCTGATGAGCCGAATAGCCTGCTTCCACACTGTAGGGATTCTATGGGTCAGACAGCATCCATGGAGAGAGAGCAAGCTAACGTTTCGAGTCTAGACACTTCATCAGAGCTGAAGTGAAGTGTGGTGGGGGATAAGCTGGAACATGAGTTTGCAGGTTGTGTTGGATTGTTATTCTGCTGTTGATGGTCAATGGCACGTCTTTTTACATCTTTTTATATCAGAACATTAAGCTGCAGTTTTTGGATTGCTGATCCAGGTCCATGCAACCTCTCCTCCCTCTAAATGGTGAGCCAGTAGGTTGTGTGCTAGGGAGGCTGGATTGCAGAAAAGACTAAAGACAGAACAGAATTCTGGGGAGGGGTATGCAGGGTTGATGAGGTTACAAAGAAAGGAAGAGCTTAGTGACTGCTATGAACTCACAAAGTGAAAGAGTGACTGTTGAGTGTAATGTGTTTATTATAATGGTGTTCATTTCACAACAGTTAAAATTTACACAAATGAGGACTTGCTTTTGTACAATGGCCAGTATGACAACTGTGCTAGTAATTTTTTTCAAAGGAACATGAATGGTGAGGGAGAAAACTTGATATCTCCTTCAGTTTAGTGCGCTAACAAAACCAGGAGCATGATTTCTACCATTTCACAGAAGATATGATATGCAAAACTAATTTACTGAATCATAAGAGCCCTTATGGGACTTTCACAAAGTATTTGTTACAACTCTAGGAGCTGGTATATGATTGTTATTTACTTTGGTAAATTTGTGGCACCCAGTTGAAAATCAGTTGGTCACTGCCTCAATTGAAAACCCCTATCTGGGGAATTCTGTAAGATGAACACCTTGTACCCTCTTCATTTCAATTTTAATCCTGGAGGGAGAGAGGTGAAAGATAAGTTCACAGCCCCATCAAGACATCTGATGTCAGAGGCATTGGGAAATGGGAACTACGCTCATTTTACCTTTACTTCCCACGGTATATTAAAGCTCCCTGTACTGCCTCTTTTTCTTCATTGTAAAGCTCTGCTCACCTTTGTTATTTCCACATGATGTACTTATCAGTTTCTACTTCTTCATAGCCAGTAAGATTGGATTCAATATCCCTTCCTAGTCTGACAAAAAAAAATGTGATGTGGTTTGTTGAATCAAATGATTTATTGTCACTTGCATTTTACAGTGAATAATACAATAAAGTACAGCAAAAATCTTCAACTGTCACCACAATCCAGCGCCATTTGGAATAGGTTAAGAATAAAAAGATAGAACTGAAAGACAGCCTATCTTCGTTTCCCTGCCATAAGTCCTGAGCTGGCTCACTAATGACATGGGCACTGCCATCCCTCCCCCATCACCTCTTTGCCACCTGCACTGAGCTACCAGTGTGAGAGTTGCCACTCATTAGGTGCCGTCTCTTTGATGCTCGACTCACCAATGCCAGGTCCCATGCTGAACCCACATTTGCCCCGCAATGAGGAATGTCCGGCTCTGCTGCTGCCTCACTGATGACCAGTTGTCCGCAGCTCTGGGCCTAACACAACCGCACTTAGGAGTCCCTGGGTTCACTGCTGCCTCAATGACGCCAGGAGTCCCCCGTGCCAGGCATTCCACACTGCTGCCACCACCTCACCTACGCCAGGAGTCTCCCCTCTGGGTCTACTGCAGAGGGGAATCCCTTCCACTGTTGGGCCAGGCCATTGCCACCACCACCTCATCTAGAGACCCCACTCCAGCTGCCCTCCTCCAAAAAACCAGGGAACTATAGACCTGTGAACCGGACTTTGGTTGTGGGAAAATTGTTGATTATAAAAGATAGGATTTATGGACATTTAGAGAGGCAGAAGTTAATTAGGGATAGTCAGCATGGTTTTGTGTGAGGAAAATTGTGTCTCACAAACTTGACTGAGTTTTTTGAGGAAGTTACCAAAAAGATTGATGATGGCAGAGCAGTAGACATTGTTTATTTGGATTTTAGTAAAGCCTTTGACAAGGTTCTGCATGGTAGACTAATTAGTAAAGTTAGGTCACGTAAGATTCAGGGTGAGCTTGCCAATTGGATACATAATTGACTTAACAGCAGGAGACAGAGGGTGGTGGTGGAGGGTTGCTTTGCGGACTGGAGCCCTGTGACCAGCAGTGTTCCACAGGGATCGGTTCTGGGTCCTTTTTTGTTTGTCATTTATCCAAATGATTTGGATGAGAATATAAAAGGCATGGTTAGTAAGTTTGTGGATGACACCAAAATTAGTGGCATTGAAGACAGTGAAGAAGGTTTTCTAAGATTATAAAGGGATCTTGATCAAATGGGTCAATGGGCTGAAAAATAGATGGAGTTCAATCTGGATAAATGTGAGGTATTGCATTTTGGTACAACAAACAAGGGTAGGGCTTATGCAATTATTGGTAGAGCCTTGGGTAGTGTTGTAGAACAGAGGGACCTAGGGGTGAAGGTATGTAATTCTTTGAAGTTTGCGTACATACAGACAGGATGGTTAAAAAGGTATTTGGTACGCTTGCCCTCATTACTCAGTCCTTTCAGTATAGGAGTTGGGAAGTCATGTTGAGGTTGTACAGGGCCTTGGTGAGGTCTCTGCTGGAATATTGTGTCCAGTCCTGGTCACCCAGTTATAGGAATGATATTATCAAGCTGGAGAGGGTTCAGAAGACATTAACCAGGATGTTCCTGGGTGTGGAGGATCTGAGTTATAAAGAAAGGCTGGTTAGGTTGGGACTTCTTTCACTGGAGTGTAGGAGGCTGAGAGGCAACCAAACGGAAGCTTTTAAAATAACGAGAGGTATAGATAGAGTTAATAGTAGTTGTCCTTTCCCTTGTTTGGGGGATTCAAGACTAAGGGCTACATTTTTAAGGTGAGACAAGTGAGATTTAAAAAAAGATACAAGGGGCAGTTTTCTTATGCAGAGGGTGGTTCCTGTCTGGAATGAACTTCCTGAGGAAGTGGTGGATGCGGGTACAATTACAACGTTTAAAAGACTTTTGGGTGGATATATGAATAGGTACATTTTAGAGGGATATGGGCCAGGATCAGGCAGGTGAGACTAGTTTAGTTTGGAATCATGTTCGGCATGGACTGGTTGGACCGAAGGGTCTGTTTCTGTGCTGTATCACTCTATGACTCTATGTCACCTTGCCAGTGCCGCCATCTCGAAAAGTCTGCAGTCGCTGCCTCCAATTGGTGGAGGACCTTTGCTGCTGCTGCCATCTCCAGTCACCAGCAGGGACCATGTCTGCCACCGCTGCCTCCAACTGTCCAGGGGGCTGCCACCATTCTGCTCTCACTGCTGCGCCGATGCTGCCGCATAACCCGCCA
Source organism: Rhincodon typus (assembly GCF_021869965.1). Lineage (NCBI taxonomy): Eukaryota > Metazoa > Chordata > Chondrichthyes > Orectolobiformes > Rhincodontidae > Rhincodon > Rhincodon typus. The sequence continues at coordinate 45,834,473 of NC_063336.1, forward strand.
CAAAAGGCTTTTCAAAAAAGAAAAACAAAAGAACAAAAGAAAAAGAGCAGAAGTAAAAAGACAAAAAAAAAGCAAATGGGAGAGCATGAACCCCAGACTCAAGAGCCTGCACAGAGCCCTGTTACTCCACCACCATTTTGAATGCTGACATGTCTAGCACGATAAAATAAAAAGCCTAGTGACAAAGGCCTGTTCCAATGATCAATAAGCTATCCCACAGGATTTCAGGCAGCTGCCCAGAATTTAAAGGATCCTGTATTTCTTGCAAAACTCTAACACAATTTTAGGTCAGTCGCTGCAGGGCTTCTAATACATAAGTTCCAGCAGTTAGCTTACTTCCTTCACTGGCTTGATCAATGGTCTTTGAAGGGTGTGTAGGAGACTCCTGCCAATGATGAGTTACTCAGCACCCACAGTGCCTTCTGATAGCTCATAAAGAACAACATCATTGGGTCTTTTTGCCCATAATCATCAGCTCGCTTCACACATGAAAAATGGCATGCAATACTGAATCTAAGCTTTCAAGGAAGCCAGTAGTTGGTCTTCCAGGAAGACACTTAAATACTTCGATATAGTACTGTGATCAGACTGAACCATAACAAAGGTTCAATATAATCAAAAGTGGGCCACAGTGATGGGGCAGGTGTGTGGGGTGGAGAGAAGACTTTTGTTTGAAAGTAAAGGAAATCCAAATAAGTTGGGATAGGTTTTGGGAGAAGAAATTCAATTATGTCATTGGGCTTCAAAATAATGGGGAAGTTAAAATAGTGAGTTGCAATTATGTTACACCTTTCATATCTTGAAGGTGTCCGAAAGTACTTCACAGCCAGTCAGTAATGAAATTTTCACTTCTGATTGTAACCACTGTTTTTTATGTTAGCTTGCATCTGACAATTTCTATATAGCAAGGTCTCACAAAAGATGATGAGGTAAATAATCAGTTAAACTGTTTCTTGTCGTCAGTTGAGGAATAAATACTGGTCAGTACAACCAGAAAACTCCCAAGTACTTTTTTTCTAAATAGTTATGTAAGATTGTTTACATTTATCTAAATAGACAGGCTTAATATCTCATTCAGCAAGTAGCCTTCCTCAGTGAAATGTGAAAAGACCAATTAATATGGATTATGAGATAATATTAACACTGATTATAAGGTAAGGGTGCTACAATTCAGCCAAACTGATAATTATACCAAAATTGCTATTCTGTGGAATTTTACATGACATTAAGAGGTTCAAGAATGTAATTATCTGATTTAGTGGCTTAAATTTGAACAAGGTTGCAAACACAATAAAAAAAATCACTTTTTTTTTGAAAAAAGATTATTTTCTGACAGGTTAAATTGTTGAACCAAAATAAAGCACATAGTGAAACAATTCAAAAACAATCTTTAGGAGCAAGAATTTTACTGAAAATGATGCAGTTATTTTTTTCTATTATATATATCTTTCCATATAAACTTGCAATAAAATATTCTGAAAGAACCTGAAGTAGCCTTTCATGCATGATGCCCAGAACCACAAATAGTCAAAGTTTAGAATAATATGTCCAAACATGCATAAAAATGTGCTGTCACACACACCATTTTTAACATCTTGTTTGTGAAAATAACACTGAGCAAGTTTGGAAAATTACACATAATTTATTTTGAAACATATCATAATTGAGCATGTTTATGTAAGCAGGTTTACTATTTATCAAAAATAGAAAGGTCTGAATGCACGTGAACCAGTTGTAATTTAGTCAGTTTCAATTTGTTAATTGTTACCAATTACCACAATCGGTGTGTTCTGCGGTGCTTAGGAATGTAGGAACAAATTATCAGTTCACTTAATCAGCCTTCATTACCTACCTAAATGTAGTAGCTGAAAGCCTCTGTAGACCACTTATGGGCCCAGAACAGTAAGATCCTCTTTCAATGTGAACGTGACATATGAACTTGTTCTGTAACTACTTGTAAAGCATAGACACCTGGGATAGGTTTTATATATCCCCTGAGCACTGGCTATGTCTGAAAGCTTGAACACATAAAGTCTATTTATTCAGATGTCTTGGTAATTTGAGTGCTTGTGATGAAGCAGAGATAGCAGAGCCAGATGTCTGCAGTATCACTTCCTGAATTTAGGCCACAAGTAAATTCTCCATTTTCCAACAGCTATGTCTGTAGAGATTGGTGAGAATTGTCTTTTTGTTGATCTGCATATAAAGACCAGCAGTTTGCAAGGTGACACCATTATATAAAATAGTGAAGAGGCTGTGACTTTTTTTTGACAATGCGTTTATTTATAGGGTTTTTTTTAAGGTATCATTTACAGCAACAATCAACCTGCAGTAAATGAACAGATTGCTTTGTTAAAGCTTGTCTCTGATATTTGACTACCATGACTGTTGAACTGAGGCATTTTAAATTGTCAGTGACTGAGACTGGATGGTCTGCGCTGTAGTCACTTGGGTCTTCTGGATAGTTTGTGTTTGTTAACTGATGTTAGCTTTCATGCTTAATTGGGATAACTGTCATGAGGGAGAATGGAGATAATGGGCTGTTGTATATTTTATATAATTTCAGAGTTATTTACAAAAAGAAAACAAGATTAGATGTCATCAAAAATAATGAAAACCATATTTGCACACCTTGGCTAAAAATGTGAACAAAATTCAAATGATATCAAAAAATGTGATACAGATTTCACAGTGAACATTTTTTTTTGAAATCTTGCGATAAGTCAGGGATATGGCATCAGGTTTGGGCGTCATGTATTTCAAAAACAATCTTAGAAAATGATATATTAACATTAGGTAACATACCCAAGAAAGAATTCTGTGAAGATCCACATTGAATGCATCTTTTAATCCCACACAAATCATAGAAGAATCATAGAATGAAAATGATGTGTCTTGTTATGAAGAATGAATTTTCTGAATGGATATGAACATGATATAAAAACGTAAGACCATAAGACATAGGAGCAGAAGTGGCTAGTTCGGCCCATCAAGTCTACTCTGCCATTCAAAGAGACCATGGCTGATCTGATAACTCTTAAATCCACATTCCTGCCTTTTCCCTATTATCCTTGATTCCCTTATTTAGTAATAATCTGTCTATCTTAGCCTTGAATTGACTTAATGACCCAATCTCAACAGCCCTCTGCAGTAAAGAACTCCACAGATTCACAATCCTGTGAGAAATAATTCTCCTCATCTCTGTCTTATTCCATAATTCTGAGATTATACCCTCTGGTTTTAGACTCTCCTACAAGAGGAAACAACCTTTCTGCATCTACCTGACAAGTCCTGTAAGAATCTCCTATGTTTCAGTAAGGTTGTCTCTCATTCTTCTAAATTCCAATGAGCGCAGGCCCAATTTATTCAACATCTCCTCATAAGACAGTCTCTTCATACCTGATATTGACCTGGTGATCCTTCTCTGGATTGCTTCCAATGCCAGTATATCTTTGCTTAGATAAGGGATACAAAACTATTCACGGTATTCCAGCTGTGCTCTGACTGGTGCCTTCTACAGTTTTAGCAAAACCTCATTACTTTTATACTTTATTCCCTTTGAAAAAAAGGCCAACATCCCATTTGCCTTCCCTATTACCCACTGAACTTAAATGCAAAATTTTTGTGATTCATGGGTGAGGACTCCCAAATCCCACTGTACTGTAGCTTTCTGCAGAGTTTCTTCATTTAAATAATATTTGGTTCCTCTATTCCTCCTGCCAAAATACATCACCTGACATTTTATTCCATCTGCCAAATTTTTGTTCAGTCACTTAAGCTGTCTACATCATTCTGCAGACTCTTTGTCATCCTCACCACCTGCTTTCCCACCTACTTTTCTGTCATCTACATACTTGGAGAAATTGCATTGACTTTCCTTATCCAAGTCGTTAATATATTTTGTTATTAATTGTGGCCCCAGTTACAAGTTGCCAACTGAAACTGCCCCACTTATCGCTACTCTGTCTTCTATTAGTTAGCTAATGCTTTATCCATGCTGATACACTACTTCCAACACCATAGCCCCATGTGTGATACCTTATTTAACACCTCCGGAAATCCTAATGGGTTACATCCACTGCTTCCCTTTATTTATTGTTCTTGTTACTTTTTCAAATAATTCTAGTAAATTTGTCAGGCATGATCTCCCCTTTGTGAAGTTATGCTGACTCTGCTTGATGATATTATGCATTTCTAAATGCACTCTGATTACATGTTTTACAATAAAGTTTTCCCAATCACACATGTTAACTGACCTATAGTTGCCTGTTTTCATGTCTCCTTCCCTTTTCCAATCTCCTGAGCCTTTTCCAGAATCTAAGGATTCCTGGAAGATTACCAGTGCATCAGTATTTCTGTAGCTGCTTCCTTTAATATCCTAGAATGCACACCATTAGGCCAGGGTACTACTTGGTCTTTAACCCCATTAGTTTCCCTAGTCTTTTTTTCACTAGTGACAGTTACTGTATTTATTTCCTCTCCTGCTTTTGCCCCTTAAATATTTAGTAATTTGATAATGCTATTCATGTCTTCTACTGTGAGGATTGAGCATCTCTTCTTGAAAAAGTGTGCATATTCTTGATTGATATTTTTCCATTATATTCCTATTTTGCTTCTTCCTTCACTGCCCCACTTTCACTGCCTCTATATATACATCCAACAAAACAGCCACATCCTACAACTGATATTAAATGTTGAACTTTGCTAGCAAGAAATCCTGCAGTCAGATCAGTGGTGCAATAGAATTAATAATATTCAATAGAATTTATTTTGGACTAGTACGTTACATATACGAATGAAAAATAGGGATGAAATTAGGCATTTTATCCCAGAATGTGGGTTAGCAATATATTTATGTCAGTGGCAGATCCTGTTATCCAGAACTCCCTTACGCACTTGAACAGCAGATCCGTCCTTCTAAGAATCCCTCCTACAGTGTATGTTTCCTCTCTCAGGTGTGGGGTTCAGTGGAAACCACAGGGCAGGAAATAGTTGAAAGAAACTTAATTGTATCAGAGAAACGTAATTGTATCAGGGTTAAAGTTTCTAGCAGTTATTTACAGGTCATTTTCAAGTATCTGTCCCAATAGGACAAACAAACCTATTAAGGGAAACAGATACTAGTTGTTACAGAATTACAATAAGAACACCCTGTAAAAAAAACCTCTATTGATTATATCGATGATCTGATAACTGTAGTACTTTGTATCTGGTACAATCTGTTATAAAAAGAAGCCACATCTACTGTCTGTAAGAGAGAGAAAAGAGGAAGTTCCAGCTCGAGCTTAAGCCCGGAACCATGTAACAGCAAGCTCTCTGAATAAAGACAACTGAAGGCCATTTTACCATCTTTCTATCTCTCACTCCAGTTCACGGTACAAGAACAACCTCAACAACTTGGCGTAGTTGGCAGGATCGCTGGAATGGGTCTTGCTGTCCATACAGCTTCACTCTACAGGGAGGTAAGAACTCCTCTTTTCTAAAAATTCTCAGGTGAAGGCCAGACCCCTTCTTATTGGAAAGCCCCATCCAGTGTGATCTGAAACAGACCACAAATCCATTTACAGTGAATTCTACTTAAAGGGAGACGCCACCATTTGTAATTTGCTAAAAATTATCTATTAGAATTCATAGCCGAGAGACACAAGAGTGGTAATAATGGCCAAGAAACTACCAACTACAGTAAAGGGTGGGTGGATACCACCAGATATATCGGAGAGGGAACATTTACAAAGACTAAAAGAATATATCGAGCAACAATTCGACCTTTCTTCAACCCTAAAGAAATATGGAACCTCCATGGGACAATGGTCCCTGGATGATATAAAGTGAGTCTGGGGAGAAACAAACCAACTCAGGGATAAAAAAAATGAATCCTTTCGTCACTGTGTGTCATGCAGCAACTAAGACAAAGACAGGAAATCATCAATCAGTCAAATCATGACAGAGAAAATAATAGCCTGAAAGATCAATTGTCCAATGTCTGTAGTGAATTAAAAACTACCAAAGAAGGACTGACAGAGGCACTAAAGGAAATTGAACACCTTAAATCAGGCAGAGAACAATATCCTGGCCCTATTTGCAGCCCTCCACCCTATGATCATTCCCCAAGCAGACCCAACACCCGGTTTGGCCCTGTCTGAGATTCTGACCCTGAAGAGGAAGAAGAACAGGAGACCCCACCCCAGATGTGACCGGTCTGATATGAGCGGAGTAAGGGCCAAAAGGAAACTGATACAGATGCAGATGGTAAACCGACGGACAGAACCCGATATGATTTTAGGAAATGGGTTCTCCACAAACCTCCCAACCCCAAATTGCCACTCCCGATAAAGGGAGGACACAAGATTTGGTTAGAATTGGGGAAACTCAAAAACATTTACTGTCTCCATCCATTAGATGGGGTCCAAATACCATGGGGAACCATGGTAGGTTCCACGGCTGGAGCATGATTGTTTAGGAAAGTAAAGGATAGGCTGGGACAAAATGACCAGGATGTGCATAAGGGATGGAAAGCCCTCCGCGATTGGCTACATGAATATGGTCCCCCTAAAACTGACTGGACAAAAACATCATCTCGCCAACAAAAAGGCTGTGAGGACGTGGAGGATTTTGCTGAAAGATTTATTGACACCTGGATTGAACATTCGGGCTTGGCCCACAAAGACACCCCAGAGGGAGTAAAGGGGCAAACCCATCCTCCCCCCAAAGTGGCATTTGTACCTGGCTTGAAGCCTGAACTCACCAAAATGCCGAGACTATAACATAGAGATTGGGAGCATGAGTCCAGACATGATTTAGCCTCCCTGATTAATGAAGCCAGCCATTTGGAAAGGGATATGGAATCTAAATTGTGGGTTATGCAAGTGGCAGCACCCTCCCCTAATCCCAAGGGTAATCCTAATAAACATCCCGGACGATGTTTTAAATGCGGCCGTGATGGCCACTGGGGGAAGAATTGCAGACAGAATGGTAGACCTCCAAAAGGAAGCGCCCCTGCCCAAAACTCTTCCGGTTGGAATTCCCTAACAGTGAGGGATCAGGCAATGTTGCTGGAACAACTTAAAGACTGCTCCATTGATCAGCTGAAACAGCTGATGGAACTGCCCTTCCCCCTTCCCTGTTGGCCCTTCTGTCTGCAGCTTTAGAAGAACAAAGTGACAGCTGCTATGTACGAGTGGGAATGGGCGATAGAGAAATTGATTGTCTCCTTGACACAGAGGCTGAATTGACACGTCTCCCTTTGACTGAAGCACCTCATTTACCTTTGAGTGGAGAGAACAGAACGGCCATTGGCACTGGCGGGGACAGACTCTGCATGCCAAAGACAGTACCTGCCCCGGTCAGACTGGGCCCTTATGAAATTGTCGGCCCAATCCAACAGGCCATCTTAAGAATGGATGTCCTCACACAGGTAAACTGATCCATCCACTTTAACGACAGCTGCATTACCTGGTCCATCCGACAGCTGTCCCTTGAAGAATGACACCCCACCTGGGCTAAATCTAAGAATGACTGCAGCCTTTTGCAGATGCTCCCTGTTACCTTTATGGGGATCGCTCCCCCTTCTACTCAGTGACTGACTCCTTGCTCAAGTACTGTCAAGACATAACCACAGCTGTCAGTTCTGCTTCCCAACGGGTGTCAGCAGCCTGGGGCGAATCCCTGGAAGGTAGACACAACTTGGGTCCCGGCACTTGGGTCTATGTCAAGAAGCTACAAGAAGAACCTCTAGGTGCCAGGTGGGAAGGACCCTATCAGGTCCTGATAACCACACAAGCAGCAGTCAAAATCCAGGGGAAGAAATCGTGGATCCACGCATCACTAATAAAGCGAACACCACAGAACGGCTCAACATGAAGCAGTTGGTTTTGGGACTCATTTCAGGTCTTGCTGTGACTAATGTCAGTTATGTTAACAACAGTCGCACTGCGAAACAAGAATGTCAACACTTTTTTATATCTGTCTTACACCTATGCAGCCAAGAACAATGTGTCCAGGTGCTGGGTCTGTTCCCACATCCCAACCCATTCCATGGGGGAAGGGGGGCATCCCTTTCTGCCCCATTCCATTTAGCGTCTCGGAGGTAGCAGAATGGGTGCTGAGACAGAACAGCTTAGGGTGGGGATACAGGAGGAGTGGGGGGAGGGAGGGCGCACTCAGACCAGCGCTCAAATATCCCCCTGAAACTACCCTCAGGAGTCCAACAGTATGGCTGGACTCCCTGGGCACCGGCATTGTTCAAAACATCATTATTTTTCTAGTAATTATCTTTGCTCTATATATTTTCTTGTCGTGCTGCTCTGCATGTATTCAGCAATCAGTTGAAATGCCTGTTAACGAACAGTCTTTGAAATTATCTCCAAAGCTATTGGGGTCATACATCTAGCCTTTTACTTTGTGCTTCTGTCAGTGGTTGTGACAGAAGGGGAGAGTTGTGGGGTTCAGCAGAAACTCACAGGGCAGGAAAGAGTTAAAAGAAACTTAATTGTATCAGAGGAACTTAATTATATCAAGAAAACGTAATTGTATCAGGGTTAATGTTTCTAGCAATTATTTACAGGACATTTTCCAGTACCTGCCCCAATAGGACAAACAAACCCCCTTAAGGGAAACAGATACTAGTTGTTACAGAATTACAATAAGAACACCCTGTAAAAAAAACCTCTAATGATTATATCGATGATCTGATAACTGTAGTACTTTGTATCTGGTACAATCTGTTATAAAAAGAAGCCACATCTACTGTCTGTAAGAGAGAGAAAAGAGAAAGTTCCAGCTTGAGCTTAAGCCCAGAACCATGTAACAGCAAGCTCTCTGAATAAAGACAACTGAAGGCCATTTTACCGTCTCTCTATCTCTCACTCCGGTTCACGGTACAAGAAGAACCTCCAAACAGGTATACCTGCCTAAAAGAGATTCAATCAACTTAATTGCTAATGATGTTATGACAACAATTTGTGAATGAAAGATATTTTCCTCATCTCACCTCTGTTTTTGTTTTGTCAGTTGCCTTAAATCCGTGTTCTTGAGATACTAACCCTGCTGCTGGTGGCAACAATTTTACACAGTTGTGTGATCTCAAACTTGGCTTCTAAGTAATCATTTTGTTTGCTGTTTTTGCATTTGAGCAAAGAAACATACCAAATATTTGGAGGAATATTTGTGTAATACGGATCCCAAACAGCTTGCAACCAAATCCTCTGCTTGTGACAAAACCCATCACACAGATTCGTGCCAGTCTTGAACACAGGTAAGAAATATCTTGTTTCAACTTAACAAGATAAGTGACAGCTATTTACTGATTCATCTTTCAGTGCAATGCCTTGATCAATGAGAGTCAATCTGCTGGATAAAATGTAAGCAAAGCTTGTGTGTTAGCTGTCAATCAACTTTACTAGGTGCATTCTGCAATGACAACACATATAAAAATCAGAGCGCACTTGCAAACCAAAACCCATCACGCTTAAATCATTTTGGTTTTCCCCTTGAATTGGTATTCTTGTGAAATATCCTGATGAGTTCAAGACAAAAACCTTGAGCAAAATGTGTCTTTTTTATATAATAGTCTCTCTTCAAATACGATGTCTTATTAAAGGATTAATCCTTGGAAGGGATTAATTCATAGTTTGATAAAATACTGCAGATGGCGGAGATCTGAAATATAAACAGAGTGCTGGAGAAACTCAACAAATCTGGAAGCATCTATGGAGCAAGAAACAAGAGTTATCTGGAACTCAGAATGGTAGAAATAGCATAGGTTGTATAGTGTTAATAAGGGTAATAAGGACCAAGTGAAACAAAAGGAGAGATTAGGCACTGGCTGGAGGTGTTCCACAAATAGTCACCCAGACTGTGTTTCGTCTCTTTAGAGGGGACACATTGTGAGCAGTGAATGCAGGAAACCATTAGAAAGAAGCACAAGTAAATCACTATCTGACATGAAAGTTGTATCTGGGATCTTGGCCAGTGAGGAGTGAGGAAGTAAAAATGCAAGTGTTGCATCTCCTGCAATTGCATGAAAAGGTGCCATGGAAGTGCATGAAATGTTGAGGGTGATGGAATAGCGAACTAATGTGTGGTAGGGAAAACAATACCTTTCAGAACTCTGGGACGGAGGGTAAGATGTGTTTCATGGTGGCACATGCTAGAGGTGATGGAAATGGGGAAGGATGATTCTTTGAATATACAGGCTGGTGGGGTGAAACATGCTGCCAAGAGAAACCCTATTGTGGTTCTTGGAGGGAGGAGAAGGTGTGAAACCAGGTGTGCCAAAAATGGAATTGGAAAAGGTTGATAACCTTATCCACTACAGTAGAGGAAATTCTCAGTGGGGGAAAGAAAAAGACATGTCAGAAACACCTCCATGGGAGGTGGCATCTCCCATTAAATGTGAGATTAAATGTGGCAGAGATGTAGAGACTCGGAGAATAAAATAGAATTCTTGCAGGAAGTAGGGATTAAGGAGATGCCTGGAATCACCACACAGAATATCCAATACTGCAAATGATAAAACTGCATCTACTAATTCTCCCCATAAGCTATGCTGAGACTGCAGAATCCATGGGATTTCACAGCCCTATTGTTTCAATTTACTTCCAGTTTTGTTCATTAACTTAGAATTTTTTTTAATGGAGATATATATTGTTGTTTTGAACTACAAGGAGTAACATTTCCAGTTTTATCATTGCTGAGAAATGCCCATTTATCATAAAGTGACTATGTACTTATATATGCGTTTGCAGTCAGATATCATATTTCCAAAGACCTCCAATAGGTAAACCAAACAGTAGTTTCATTCATAATGCTCCCTGTTCACTTAAGTTTCTCATGGCTTCACATCCCAAAGTATTTTGCATCAGCTTAGCAGCTGATCTGTTTTACATGATACGTGTAAGAACAGGAACATTGCTTGTTCCTAATCTTTTCCACTTTAGGAAGTAGGTATCTGATTAATCTTGGATATGGTGTGTCCGTGCAATCAATTTGAAGAATAAAACTTGGTATGGTTTCCACTACAGTCAGTTTGTTAGAAACAGAGGAGTATTTTTTGCTACTGAATAACACTGCTTTGTCTACCCTGAGATAGAAGAACAGTTCTGAGGTGGCCTATATGATGCGGGTGAGCAACAAGTATAACAAATTGGTAATGAGTGGGATCTATCACAGATAAGATGCAGCCATCAAATGACGTGATAGACCTATTATACCTGCCAGGTGAAAGATGTGTTGAGTGACGAGGACAGCTGGATTTCTACCAGGACAAAAACCACTTCTGAGATGGTCATTAAAACAGTAAATAAAATTTTACATGATTTTGTAAACCTGTCATCTCTCAGGATATCTATATTGGTTTACATTTGACACTGACAACAATTCAATATTCAGTGAAGTACCTGGTTGCATCAGCAATCTGTGTTGTGCTTTTCGAACTTAAATATAAGGGGAATTGGGTCTGTAACAGTTAGTCTCAGCACTGTTAACTGAAAGTCAGCAGAGGGCAATCATCCAGGATTCTCATTCCTGAATATGAATCAGTATATCGAATAAATTATGTTTCTGTGTAAACATTGGGTAGGGAAAGAATTGAGCTTCTTTTCCACGTCCCTGTGGTCAATACCCTGCCAATATTTATAATCTAGGGTCCTACATGAACCATAAGTATGAGTTGAGGTACAGCTTGTGCTGATACCACAGTATGCATCAAAGCATTCAGTAGAGAAACAGTGAAAATTAGGGAAACTAGGATTTCAAACCATTGAGTGGCATTGTAGATGTTTGTGCAGTGACAGCATAATGAAGAAATAAGTCTAAAAGTGGCAATTAAAATGTGACAAGAATAAGACAAGTTTTCTTTCCATTATGGAATAATGGATATTTGATACAGTGTACTTGCAAAGATATTTAAAGATACAAGTTTGTAACTTTGTTAATTGAAGTCAGACAAATATCTGTATAGCAGCAGGCTGTAAAATAAATAGGAAAAGGCAGCTAAGGTCAAACAACTCTATGGAGCATGAGGCCGTTTTAATCAGAAAGTCATTTGCAAATATTTCAAATACAGTAGTTATTCTAATGTTCTACCAACTTAACTATAGGAGTTCAAAAAGGAATTCTGTGACAATATCTTTCAGGAGACAGCTAGTTTGGATCAAATCTAAGATGACACAATTTGTACATAGTTTATGTAAGGGATGGGCTTTATGGGGTAAAAAGCCTTTGATGTCACAAACATTTTAACGTTCACTTCAGAGTTTGGGCCATTGTTCCTTTTCTTGTTGAAGTTGTAAGCTGTAGCACAAAATTACAAGTCTTGGTTGATGGGACTAGCGGAAAGAGCCTGTCTACCCATTTTGCTTGTGTCCAATTTTGTTTTCTTGTTCCAGTGGTGGATTTTATTTTCATGAAGTCCATCAGTAAAGTGTTCAGCAAGGAAGCTTCAAATTTCATCCTGATTATATGTACATATATGACACAAACATGATATACTGGAGGTGACGTAAGTGCTATGGGCTAAGAAAGGCAGAAAGCAAAAATGTCAAAATGATCCTAATTGAGAAAAACAGTATACATTTAGAACTCTCTTATCAGTTAAATATTTTCACACTAATGCAAAACAAAATGTTGTTGATACAAAATTTTGTTTTGACAAAGAGGACCAAATGCAACATGTCTAATTGTTTGTTCTTTCCACTGAAACTGTTAACCTTGATGCATAGAAGGAATGAGTTAAGTGAAACCTAAATTCATGATCAGTTTGGAGAACATTACTAATTGGACAATTCTATAAACTAACAGCAATAATGAATCCCAATCAATTCCTGGAAAGAATAAAAGATATATGAATACATGATCAATGCTGTGAACTAAACACCCATCACAATGTTTTGATAAATAACAGCGAGAATCAACCCTTACTTTGTACTTCTATAGCACAAGGAGATTGAAAGACCAAGACAAAAGGTTATGAAAGACTAGGGGATCCTGCAAGCTGAATAGTTCTGAGGCTCGGGTGTGTGATAGTGTGACTGGAAGACTACAAGAAAGGACACCGTTGAAGCTTCAGGACTGTTACCAAGTGAGGAAGGATGGGGACTAGCTATCTCCAGACTCAGGGATTAACAATCAGGCTGCATGAGTGACTATACGTTTCATTCAAATCATATAGAGGTTTGCATCATGTTTTTGTTGATTTAAAGAACTTAAAAATTTAAGTTTGAGCTAAAATGTGTTTATCACAAGTATTTTGTTCTTTTATTTTTGGGGTCCGACAATGATTTTAATGAGGAAGGGATTGGAATCCCTTACACCACAGATGCTGCACAACCTATTGAGTGTTTTCAACATTTTCAGCTTTTGGTGTTGGTATCGATTGAAGCAGACCTTGTACAGATTATAATTTCTGTTTCCTCCCACAGTCCAGATATGCAGGTTAGGTGGATTGGCCATGCTAAATTGCCCATAGTGTCCAGGGATGTGCAGGCTAGGTGGGTTAGCCATGGGAAATGCAGGGCTACAGAGATAGGGTGGAAGGTGGTGGGGGGGGGAGCGGGAATCTGAGTGGGCAGGTCTTCAATGTGAACTTGATGGGCTGAATGGCCTACTTCCACACTGTAGGGATTCTATAATTTCTATCTCAACTAAAACAATAGAACTTGAAGGAATTTTTCAATTAGCCCTTCATGGGCTTCATGCATTGTGTTCTCCCACATGAAAAGTTTCATGTCTTTACTATTATATTGTGAAAATGATAATAAATTTTGGAAAAATATAAATGCAGAAGTCATAAAGTGATTAATTTGAACCTGGATCTTTAGCATCCCACCATAACCATTTACTCTGAATAAGTGTACATGATTCAGACAGACTGGATAGGCTGGGACTTTTTTTAACTGAAATGTAAGAGGTTGAGGAGTGATCTTATAGAGGTTTATGAAGTCATGAGTGGCATAGATAAGGTGAGTAGCAAGAGTCTTTTCCCTGGGGTGGGGGAGTTCAAAACTAAGGGACGTATTTTTAAGGTGAGCGGAGAAAGTTTTTAAAAGGACACGAGAGGCAACGTTTTTACATAGAGATCGGTTTGTGTGTGGAATGTATTGCCAGAGGAAGTGGTAGATGCCACAGGTACAACATTTAAAAGACATTTAGATAATTACATGAATAGAAAAGGTTTTGAGGGATATGGGCTAAATGCAGGTAAGTGAGATTAATTTAGATTGGGAACATGGTCAGTGTGGACTAGTCGGACCGAAGGGTCTCTTTCCATGCTGTACGACTAAATGGAAGCATGTCTTCTTAAATTAAGGAGACGCATACATTTCACTGGCAGATAGTAAGAACTGCCGATGCTGGAGTCTGAGATCATACAGTGTGGAGCTGGAGGAACGCAGCAGGTCAGACAGCATCAGAGGAGCAGGAAAGCTGACGTTTCAGGTCGAGACCCTTCTTCAGAAATGGGGGAGGGGAAGGGGGGTCTGAAATAGAGGGGGGGTCAGGTTGGGTAAGGTAGGTGGGATGGTGATAGATGAGTGCAGGTAGGTAGTGGTGGGGATTGGTCAGTGAGGTGGGAGGAGCAGATAGGTGGTAGAGAAGACAGACAGGTCAAGGAGGTGGGGATGAGAGGGAGGGTTGGTCAGGGGATGAGGCCAGAGGTGGGGAGATTTTGAAGCTAGTGAAGTCCACATTGAGACCATTAGGTTGTAGGCTCCCAAGGCGGATTATGAGGTACTGCTCTTCCAGTTTCTGAGTAGCGTCGTTGTAACACTGGAGGAGGCCCAGGATGGACATGTCGTCCAGGGAGTGGGAGGGGGAGCTGAAGTGGTTCGCGACTGGAAGGTGTTGTTGTTTGTCGTGAACCAAGCGCAGGTGCTCTACAAAGCGGTCTCCAAGCCTTTGCTTGGTCTCACCGATGTATACATTTCACTAAATGTTGGCTTTGGTGTACCATTCTCAGAAAGTTAACAAATTTCTCAAAAAAATAAAATTCACAATTCCCAAATTCCTGGATCTCACATGGTAAAGCTTACAAAAGCTCAAATTTGGAGTGGGACCCCATTACATTGATTCTCTACCTTTGTATCACAAGTTAAATTCTGAAAAGAAATTGAAGGATCAAAAACATCCCCTTCCATCCTTACATCGATAAAAGAGATGGGATTGACAAGAATATTTTCACCAACAGAGTAAAAAATTGCAGCTTCATGATACTGTGATTATTGGAAAGTAAATCTATATGTCACAAGTATTCTTAATGTATAAAACAGGAAATGTTGATTATGTCTGTTTCTGAATCCTGCTGTATTTCCTGAATGGATGACTATAATCTTTAACCTATCCATAGTTACCAAGGCAGTATATTTACAGTCATCAAGAACTATTTTCAAAGGTCAATATTACAGAAAGCTTGCAAATTTAAAATTGACAAGTGCATACTACTAGTACAAGATAATACTAGACTTTTTTGGTTGCTCCTGTATTGAGAGTATTCCAGTGATTAAGTGTATCTTAAGATTTTAGATGTATTCCTACACCTCAACAACTGCTTTACAAAGATAGTTTGTTGATCACTTTAATTTGACATAGCTCTTAAAAGGTTCAGATGTATTATTCACACAGCAGCATGGTGGCTCAGTGGTTAGTACTGATGCCTCACAGCACCAGTCACCTGGGTTCAATTCCACCCTCAGTGTTATTCTCCCTGTGTCTGCGTGGGTTTCTACTGGATGCTCTGGTTTCCTTCCACAGTGCAAAGATGTGCAGGTTAGGTGGATTGGCCGTTCTAAATTACCTATAGTGTCCAGGGTATGTAAATTGGATGGATTAGACATAGGAATTACAGAGAAAGGGTAGAGAGTTGGTGTGGACTTGTTGGGCCAAATAACCTGTTTCCACACTGTAAGAATTCTATGATTCCACTCAAACATGTGCTAGTTTATATCCTGAAATTCAATGCAGATGTCTCAAGGTGGGGAATATATCCAAAATTCAGGAACTTGTTTCTGTATTAAAAATCTATCCTTGATTTAAACTCTGGAGTAACAGTCACCAATACCTTATCATTAGAAATCAGCTGCTTGTACAAAATAAGGATTAAGAGACAATGTTTAAAATTTATTTTATTACATGTTTATTTATGTAAACTTTTGTACAGGCATCAAACAATTTGCATTAAAGGTAGCTTTTTTTTCTGCTAATTTTTGTTAAGGAAGCCCATAATAAAAAGATTTTATGACATGTAAAGCTTTGTTCAAAGCCTTGATTGATGTTACCTTCATTCCACCAGGAAAATTTATTGAGTAGTAGAGCTCGATTTAAATAACTAGACTGATAGAACTGCACTAGTACAGTCCTGATTGGTCAAATGTCAAATGGTTGCATTTCCAACTGAGCTTCAACACAGTATTGGACTTAATCCTACAGTGCTGATATTTCTTATTACCTGCAGTATACAGTTTTACATCTTTATAATTACCATCAATGAGCACATTGAAGTTGAATGAAAATAAAACACGTTCTACAAAACGCATGGTGAATAATGAGGCTACACTCAGGCTATTCCACCCAAGGTTGGTGAATTTCAGATTAATGAGATTCTTATTATGAATGTAAAAGCCTATGAGTTACAAATGCCATAATACAAGGGAAGCATGATGGCCTTTTGCACAACAGATGGAACTTGCACAGTATATTAACAGTGAAGCAATGTGGAATATATAACATGGCGGCCTTCGAATCATGTTCTGAAACACATCATGAATGACACTCAACTCCATTAACTAGTTTTAATCTTTATATTTTTGAGTAGGATTGTAACACCTCTGCCATAAAAATGAAATATTCTAACTTACAACATTAAACACAAGGTACAGTCTATATTTTGGGTTTGCAATACCGCTGTTTTGCTTTGATTGATTCTTACACCAGTCAATAAAGTGATAGTAAGACAATATGAAAAGGACAAGTAACTTCCTGACTCTCCAAATGTTTACTAAATAACATATCAGATGAAAATCGACCTGACTTTATTTCAATGAACAGCCTGAGCAGGAATCCAGGAGAGCATTTCGTGGTTATTATAAAATCTGGCCAATTTCTATTCCAATGAAACCATGACTTTTTGTCATGGGTAATTAATCTACCCCACCTGGGTGGCAAGGACCAATATCTAATCACTTAGAATCAATTACAGATCATTTTTTACAGCTTTTTTTGCAACCAGATTGATAGAAACGGTTTTGCCTTAAATATATGATAAAAAATGAATGTTAAATTTCAGCCAATTCTTTAAGCAGTGTGCAGGATTTAGGTTTTTCAAAACAATGCTATAATGATTTGTATCAAACACCATACATTCCTCTAATAAAGTACACCAGTTCTATACACTGATGCATTATCAGACAGTTTAGAAAATGATGAGATTTCTCAATTACACTGCTTCTGAATTGAAGAAAACTAAATGCTACACATGTGCACTGAAATGTGTGCCTGCAAACTTCATTCGACAGCCTCTTGATTGTTGGAAATTAGGGTCCCCTTAAATCCATGTTCATATAGTATTCCATATTCAGTATTTCCTGTGTAGCATGAGAACTTATGTAACTGTGCTACAGTAGTAACTAGCCTTCCAGGAGCATAAACAAAGAATGTACCAGGTGCCACACTATCCTATTATGAGATAACAAGGTGTGGAGCTGGATGAACACAGCAGACCAAGCAGCACCAGAGGAGCAGGAAAGCTGACGTTTCGGGTCTAGACCCTTCTTCAGAGTGCAATGTTTTGGTAAAATAAGAAGGTTTTGTTCTTGATGGAATGAAAATGAACTTTCAAATCAAGGTGCACAAGGGGACAACAGTTATTTGATGTCATCAGTAGCTGTCCAATAGTCATTGGCCCAAAGGATTCAGACATTTGATTGTCACAGAATAATCTATCTGCCCCTAAAAATATGGTACATCAGCAAGTGCTCAGGGCAGGGTGCAGTTCTCATTGCACCATCCTCAATAGGCCAACCTTTTAGTCAGCAGAACTCAGTTGGTGGTCCTCAAATAGCAGTCCTCAAAGAGCTGTCTTTTCCAGATGGAAGGTGGATGAGGAGGAGGAGGAGGAGGATCCAGGGCAGAGTTCCTAATACCTTGACTAAAGAACAGGATGCTGCCTTCACAACTTCAACAAGATTAACCCATTCCACGCCAACAGTCTGTTTGTCTTCAGGTAAGAGTGAACCATTCCCAATATACATTCCTTTATCATAATAACCAGTTATTCATATCTAAACTGCAGCTGCTTAAATTCAATACACAGTCAGAAAATTGCTACTAATTGTTTAATGCCCATCTTAGGTGATTGTTATCACAAAATATCCAAAATCATACCTATGAACTCTCACGTAAAAGACCTGATGGGATAGTCAGCTATTTCTTATTATTGGAAACATCAGGACAATGTAAGTGGCCACCTGAATTCGTAAATGTTTACATTTTGCAGAGTTGGCTATACAATAATTCCTCAACATCACTTGCAAATGACTTCTCAAGTTGCACTTATTATTCAAATCTCGCTGGCCAGAAGATGATGATGGTGAGCTAACTTCTTGAACTACCACACTCCTTGTGCTGACGTACTCCTGCAGGAATGTAGGTAATGATTTGTAGATTTTTAACCTAGGAACAATAAAGGCATTTCGATATATTTTCAAGTCAGGACGGAATTTTTTTTAACATACTCATGGGACGTGAGCATCACTGGCTAGGCCACTATTTGTTGTCTCTCAATCTATTGCCTTTGCCCTTCTAGAAAAGCAGGGTTGGAAGATATTGTTAATGAGCCTTGGCAAGTACTGTGTTGCATTCTGTGAATGGTACCTATTGTTGCCACTGTACATCAATGATGCAGGCAGTGAATAGGTCAAGCCACAATATTCATACAGCTCGTCCAGTGTAGATATGGTCAATGGTACCCCAGGATGTTGATGGAGAGGAATTCAGTGAAATGCCATTAGTTGTTAAGGAGAGATAGTTACATTCTCTCTTGTTATAGATGGCCATTACCTGTCAGCTGAATGGCGTAAAATATGTTTGCCAGTTGTCATCCCAAGCTTGAATGTTTATACATGTTTTGATGCATATGAGAATGGATTGCTATGGTGTAAAGATAACTACGAATGACACAATGCAATACAACCATTAGCAAACATCTTCACATCTGACCTTATATCGGAGGGAAGATCATTGATAAAGCAACTGCAGATGGTTGGGCCTAGATACATAGAAACACAGAAAATAGGTGCAAGAGTAGGCCAAACGGCCCTTCAAGCCTGCAACACCGTTCGATATGATCATGGCTGATCATGCAATCTCAGTATCCCATTCCCACCCTCTCCCCATATCCCTTGATTCCTTTGCCACAAGGGCCACATCCAGCTCCCTCTTGAATATATCTAATGAGCTGGTCCCAACAGCTTCCTGTGGGAGAGAATTCCACAGGTTCACAACTCTGAGTGAAAAAGTTCTTCCACCTCTCAGTCCTGAATGGCTTACCCCTTATTCTTAGACTGTAACCACTAGTTCTGGACTTACCCAACATTGGGAATATTCTTCCCGCATCTAGCCTCTCCAGCTCCATTAGGATTTTTTGTTTCTATGAAATCCCCCTTATTCTTCTAAATTCCAGTGAGTACAATGCTAATTGATCCAGTCTTTCCTCATACGGCAGTCCTACCATTCCAGGAATCAATCTGGTTAACCTTTGCTGGACTCCCTCAATAGCCAGAATGTCCTTCCTCAAGACTAGGAGACCAAAACTGCACATAATACTCAAGGTGTGGCCTCACCAAGGCCCTGCGTAACTGCAGCAAGGCATCCTTACTCCGATACTCAAATCCTCTTGCTATGAAGCCGGCATGCCATTAGCTTTCCTCACTGCCTCCTGCACCTGCATGCCAACATTCAGTGACTGTTCCACCATGACACTCAGGTCTCGTTGCACCTCACCTTTTCCTAAACTGTCATCATTCAGATAATAATCTGCCTTTCTGTTATTGCCACCAATGTGGATATCCTCACATTTATCCACATTACATTGCATTTGCCAAGTATTTGCCCACTCAGCCAGTCCGTCCAAGTCACACTGCAGTCTCTTAGCATCCTCCTCACAGCACACACTGCCATCCAGCTCAGTGTCATCTGCAAATTTGGAGATATTGCATTCAATTCCTTCATCCAAATCATTAATGTATGTTGTGAACATCTGGGGTCCCAGCACTGAACACTGTGCCATTCCACTCGTCACTGCCTGCTACTCTGAAAAGGATCCATTTATTCCAGTGCTCTGCTTCCTGTCTGCCAACCAGTTCTTTATCCACATAAATACATTATCTCCGATACCATGAGTTTTAATTGTCCTTACTAATCTCTTGTGTGGAACTTTGTCAAAAGCCTTTTGAAAGTCCAGATACACATATCTACTGATTCACCCCTGTCCACGCTACTGATCATATCCTCAAAATGTTCCAGAGGATTTGTCAAGCATGATTTCCTGTTAGTGAATCCATGCTGACTATGACTGATTCTGTCACTACTTTTCAAATGCTCAGTTATCATGTCCTTAATAATTGACTCCAGCATTTTCCCCACCACCGATGTCAGGGTAACCAATCTATAATTCTCCATTTTCTCTCTCCCTCCTTTTTTAAAGAGTGGGGTTACATTAGCTACCCTCCAGTCCGGTGGAACTCTTCCAGAGTCCACAGAATGCTGGAAAATAATCACCACTGCGTCCTCTACCCTTCTTTCAGTCATTGCCTGAGGTTGAAATGATTGGCTTTTAACAAGCACACCACCTTTCTTTGTGCTAGATATGGCCCCAGCCATTGGAAACCTTTATTTAGTTCCCACTGACTTCACTTTTCCAATCGCAACATCCTTGATGCCACAATCAGTCAAGTGCTACCTTGATGTCAAGGCAATCATTGTGGTGGAAGAATTTAGCTCCTTTGTTCATCTTTGGAACAATGCTATAATGTGATTTGGAGCGGAGTGGACCAGGCAGGACCCAGACTGAGCATCAGCGAGTTGGTTTTGATGAGTAAGTACCGAGTGTCTATATCTGCCGAGTACTTCTGGAAATTTTGTTTTTATTGCTGCTTGATAACACTACTCATGCCACCCTCCTATCATTTTGTTGATGATTGTGAGTAGACTGATAGGTTAGTGTTGCTGGATTTGTCCTGCTTTCTGTAGACAGGATTTATCTGGGCAAACTGTCCACATTTCCAGGTAGGTGTTAGTGTTGTAGCCAAACTGGAACAGCTTGACTACTTTTGGACCACTTCTTCAACACTTTTCAACATGTTGTTAGGGATCAGAGCCTTCGCAGTATCTAGTGCCTTCAGTCTTCTCTTTGGGTATCATGTAGAATTTATCAAATTGGCTAATAACTTCCATTTATGATGGTGGGAATCTCAGATGGAGGCTAAGTTGGATCATTCACTGCTGATTGGTTGTTCCAAATGCTTCAATGTTGGGCTCCCACATCAGCAATGAAGGGGAATGCTTGTGGCCCCTTCTCCTTGGAAGAAAACTTAAAGGAGGTGCTGTGTTCCCATACACCTGCTGCCCTTGTCCTTCGAGGTGGTAGAGATCATACAAGCATACATAATTGAAGCTGAAGTAGATGATTTCTGGACTGACCCACAAGAGGAAACATCCTTTCTATGTCCACCTTGTCAAGACTATTCTTGAAGATGTATTGGCTGTGCATAACATCCTTATGTTTATGTTCAATTCCTCTCATAACACTGGAGAGCATCCCATTTTCCCTCTTAATTACTTGGTGTACCTGCATACTAACTTTGTTTAACTTATTCACCTGAACATCTAGATCCCTCTGCAACATGGAATTCTGCAGTCAATATTAATTTAATAATCTGCTTTTTTAATTTGTCCTGTCGAAGTGAACTTCACATTTCCATATTATACTCCACCTACCCGATTTTTCCCATGTACTCACCTATGTAAAAGTCCTCATTATGTCCTCTTCAAAAATACCTTTCCTAATATGTTTGTAACATCTGCAAATGTAGCTAAGATGCCTTCTCTTCCCGCACCTAAACATTGGTATAATTGGAAAAAGCTGCTGTGGGACCACACTCGTCATGGATCTAGATGGTGATACCAGAGTAGGAGCAGCAGTACACCTTGTAGATTGTATACAATGCAGCCACATAATGATCAAAAATGACTGACTTTTGTGAATCAGCATTATTATAATAATGAGTTATACATTGTGAATGATTGCACTGTATTAATTCTAAATAAGTAGCATGTAATACTTTCATTTGGAATGTCTGCACAGGGTCATAATTAAGTATTAGCTGAAGTTTTAATGCAAAATACGTTCATCTTTTTGAGATTTAAAGCACATAACTGATGCTGCAGATCACATTAATATGCTTTAGAAACACTGAAGGACATGCAACATTTAAGCTATGACAGTTTTCTGATGAAGGGTCTAGGCCCGAAACGTCAGCCTCTCTGCTCCTATGATGCTGCTTGGCCTGCTGTGTTCATCCAGCCCTGCACCTTGTTGTCTCGGATTCTCCAGCATCTGCAGTTCCTACTATCCTGGATAAAGCTGTTTTGTCTAGCAAATAATTGTTATTTATAAAACTATTAAAATTGTAACCATGAATAAAATAAGGTGCCTTTGCAAAGTTGCGGTTCATTTGATATTGTTTTACAGTCTTGATGAACAGGAATACAAGACTGTTAATGAGATTTGTGGCAGAATTTTTTTCAGCCTTCCCCAGCCTCCTGATGACCCAGAGGAGACTATTAAAACTCACTGCCAAGGGAAAACATCAAGGTGAGACTGGAATTGTGGTCAGAGTCTAGAATACTTCCAGTTCAGCCACCAGAACATCCTGGACAACATACAGTTCTGCAGCAAGAACGATATAGCATCATTCTCAATGTTCATATGTCAGTTCATTTGTTGACTATCTTGAATGGAAAATCTGATAGAACATGGGAGGCTGTATGAGGATTTAGGTACAGAAGAATATGACAATGCACTTGATCAGTTAGGGAAACAGCAGATCAGACACATTAATGTTTGCTTTGACAAAAGCTGTAAACAGGAAGAGTTTCACAATTCCAAAGCATTTAATCAAGTTCTGGTCAGAGAAAGCTTTATAATCATTTATTGCCCATCTTTAATTCCCCACGAGATGGTGATCATGAGCTGCCTTCTTCAACTACTGCAGTCCATGTGGTGTAAGTACGCCAACAGTGCTGTTAGAGAGGGTTTTCCTGGATTTTGACTTTAGTGACTTCTGTACGAACAGCAATATAGTTCCAAGTCAGAATGGTGTGTGACTTGGTGGGGATCATGTGGGTAGTGGTGTTCCAATGTAGCTCCTGCCCTTGTCCTGCTAAGTGGTAGAAAAGTAAGGTGCTGTCTAAGGGCAGGGGTGTTGGGCCCGGAGCAGGGAAGGAGGAGGAATGCAGTGGTCAGATCCAGAGCGGGGTAGTTTGGGTCCAGTGCAGTGGGGTTGGGAGTTGTGGGGATGTCTGGACTGCAGCAGGGAAGGGTGCTCGGGTCACAGAGATCAGAGGTGGGTTTCAAGTCCAGAGCAAGGGAATTGGGGGTTTGGATTCAGAGAATAGAAAGGGAACATCAGATCCAGAGCAGGGGAAGGGATGTGTGGTCAGGAGCAAGGAAAGGAGTTTGGGTCTGGCAGCAAGACGAGGGTCTGGCAGTGGGGAAAGATAATATCAGGTCCAGGAAGAGGGTTGACAGATCCTGCTCAGAGAGGTTATGGTGTCTGGTCTGGTGGCAAAGGTGGAGGGCTTGTTGTATTAGTGCCTGCAGGGTGTAAGGGATCTGGGGAGGTGTAGTTGAGAGAGTGTGTGAGATAATTTGGGCATTGGTTTAATAGTTATTGAAGTGTTAGACTAACTATTTAATAAATTAAATTTCCTATGTAATTATTTCCTTATTTCCAGCAGTACCCTCCAAATTCACCGATTAAATGATACTTTTGTAGAGTTCGAGGATTAGAGGAAATTGCCCAGCAGAATCTTCAATATCTCAGTGCGCAACTCTCATCGATGCTTCAGAAAGGATAATTAGGTCATTAGAAAATCCGGGCTATTAAACTCGAGGATATGGAGAGAGACATGCTCAGACTGCAAGAAGTTCCAGAGAAGAAAGGTGAAGGAAAAGCAAAGGAAAATAGTATTGATTAGAATGAATTGTTCGGTGCTGTGATTACATTTGAATTTGTGAATTAGTGAAAATGCAGTGCAAAAATTAGCAGCAATTCTTAGAATGTAAATTTACAGGGATGAATTTCCAAATGAGTTCTGATGTTTATACACTGTAATAGTTGTAATTTTTTTCCTGGGGCTTCCATTGTCTCAGGTGGATGTCAGGGAAATTTCTATGAAAACTCACCTCCGTGATGTTACAACTAAGATAGGAATTTGGTTTCAGTCACGGCGAAACTGGATGCTAAAATACTTCCAGCTCGTAGGAGAACTTGAAAAGTGAAAAAGGAAAAGTACAGAAGTATTTAAGAACACAAATACAGCAAAGGAAAATCAGGTTTTCATAACTGATGCTCAGCCAGATTGCAATGGGCAATTTTTGGATATTGGGAGCTCACAACTAATCTTCCGAATAGCATGAAAGAATGCAAGAGTGACATCTTTAGGGAATGTGAAGAATAGCAATGGGAATGGAACTCTGGGTCACTTTTTAATCTATTCTAAACCAGATTGGGTTAAGAAAAATTTTGGGGTCAAAATGTGGAGGGATTAGTGGCATATTTGATTCCAAGATTTGCGCGAATAACCTGGTCCAGAGTAACTGGAAAACTATCAGATCAAACAGAATAACAAATAGCCAGTAAGTACATGGGCAGTGATATTTTCTAGTGTTAAAATTGCTCAAGGTCTTTGTTCAAAGCTATGTGCAGTTTCCATCGAAAGTCAGCAGCCTTCCACCAGTCATGCTGCAATGACTAGAATAGCACTGTGTCAGAGCACCAGATCATATGAAGGCACACAGATGGCAAGCATTAAGAGAAAGTTGTTTATTTGACTTTGTGTGTAATATGGAATGATTTTATCGATTAAATTTGAAATTTATCTCATTTTGGCTTTTGCTTTTGCATTGTGGGTCAAACAGGATGCTATCAATTGCAGGAAAGATAAGCTACAAGGATTGTTAGTGAATGGGAGTTCCAGCTTTGGCACCGTACACAGATGACTTCTTTGTGGACAGCTTGCCCTGAAATGGATTTTCCAGGTTGCCTTCTGTCCTCCTCATGTTTCTGTTACTTACTGTACCTGTCTTTTCTCTTGTGATTTTATAGTTGTACCAAGTATGATGCATAACAACAGCTCACTCTGCTGTGAACTGCAGGGCTTATCCAATGCAGTCCAGGCAGCAGACGTGTTGTTTCAGCATGCCAAGGATCCTTTTTAATATTCATTCATGAGACATGGGAATTGGTGGCCAGTTCAGCATTTATTGCCCATTCATAATTTCCCAAACGGCAATTAAGAGTGAACTACATTCCTGTCTGTCTGAATCACATATAGGCCAGACCAGATAAGGATGGCAGATTTCTTCGTCTAAGTTACATTAGTGAGCCATTTGCGTTTTTATTGCAATCGATAGTGGTTACATAATCTCCATAAATTCTTTTAATTGCAGATTTTTACTGAATTTGAACTTTACTATCTGCCATGGTACCAATTAAACTCATGTCCCTGGAATATTAGTCAGGGGTTCTCGATTGCCAGTCCATTAACATTATCTCAATGCCACTACCTACCCCAAGCTGTATCATAATTTGTCTGGCAGCACAGATTTCATTGTATGTGTGCTGTACAGTGCGCATGGGGGTTATACACCAGAAGCATCAGACATGTCATCACTAATAGCATAACAAATGTGAGATTTTATAACATGGTTATGTCTTAAGATGTCTTTTTTCAAATTTAAGTGAAATGGAATGACATAAGGTGGTGAGCTTATAATAGACCTCTGCCTGGAATCAGGCCCATGTGATCTTGTTGACATGAGGAATAATGCTCAGGCCAAAAGCTACTGAAAATCAAGAGGCAACTTGAGAAAGGACTGACGGCTCATGTGTGAACCCAGGCAAGGACAGAGGCAGAGACACAACCATTAACTACATGGAAAAGCAGGAGGACAAATTGTTCCAGTTTCAGTTAGCAACAAGCAGGTTATTTGTGGCAGGTGGTTCTCCAGTTGAAGAGAGAGAACTTCAAGAGATTTAAGGACCAAGGATAGGTCTTGCTACTTGAATTTGTTTCAGGTATACTCAGGAGACTGCATCGAGTCACTTTCAAAGGACTATGGAAAACAAATCCTAGCATGGCAGTCTGCTGTAAAACTGGGAAGGGTTTGGAACTTCATTTTCAACAATACATACATGCTTTGAATATGATATAAAGTTAAAACGTGTCAAAGTATTTTAATTGTTAGTTAATAGAGAAATACTTGTTTAAAAAAAACTTTTGTTAGTTGCCTGTTATATATTGTTTAGTCTATGTTAATTGGTTGGTTTGTGACAGTTTTAAAATATGTCATAAGTCAGTAATCACTCTGTTTTTACAGGGTCAGCTGAAGTGCAGTGGACAAGCAATTGTGACAGAATGAAGGCATCACGATTACTGCCAGGACAGCATCACATTTACCTGCTTGATTCACTGCCTACAGTTACAAGATGTTGAGGGGGTAGAATCCCTTTCGGTACCAATGGTGAGACATGGTGCTCAAAGAGCCATGCACCATTGAAAAGCCTGTAATCCTAACAAAGCACTTCAACTGCTTCTCTCTGATGAGAGTGTAACAAGAGAGAGTATCTGTGGCCTCTCTTACTCAATAGTGGTCAGCAAGATGCTGCAAATATCTCCAGCTCCAGCAATTGCCACTGACAATGCAATCCTTTCCCTACTCTGAGGTTTCGGATTGTAGCAGATTTCAATGAAGACTGCCATTATAAAAGACAATCATCATGCAACTTCCTCCCCAGTAAAGTTAAAAGAAGGAGAATTGCTTACTGAGTACCCTGGGCAGACAAGGCCTCCTGCTGAGGCCCTATCTACATCATCTACTTGGAGATAGTAGGAACTGCAGATGCTGGCGAATCCGAGACAACAAGGTGCAGGGCTGGATGAACACAGCAGGCCAAGCAGCATCATAGGAGCAGAGAGGCTTGCTTCTTGCAGCTTCTCACGCTCTGTATTTGACCTCTGTTTTCATTCTTGCAGTCATGTTGTATTCCAAAGAGAATGTCTATTAGTGCATCCATCTCTAGTGGCATCTGGTTTGTATAAAAGCTGTGAAGTTAGCAACATTACTCCTTATTAACCTTGGCAACTTTAAACAACTAAAGAAAGTACCAAGCATTCATGGAATTCAGAGAAACACCCAGAATAACTCAACTAACAACTAGCCTGTAAACAGTCAATGATACCTTTACTGTATGTGCTGGGTGATGGGGTTCCTACCTGCTGCTGAATAAAAGCTCAATTTGAGAGAGTTAGACAGGCATTAGCTGGAATGCCGAGCTCCAAAATTATATGTTTGATGTTAAAGCACTGTTGAATGCTGCCTGCCCTGCACATCTCTGATGGGTGTACTTTGTGCACACACCAATACTCTCACAAATATTGCACCTGACATGATTCACAAAATGTGCATGCTACCAACCCACTTCTGATCCATACAATCTGTAACAGAAATTATCAGTCCTAATTTTACAACTTGTTTTCTGAAGAGGCAGGAGTTGTCATAGTACTAGTTATATATCAATTCTCGTTGAGAATAGCTATTCAAGGTATTTATAATAGATTAATGAAAAGGCAAGCTACCTGTTTGTAATCGTGACTGGAATATATGCAATTGGATGTAGGCTTTGGACTACACACAGAAAATGGTGAAAATATCAAAACCACTGTAGTTGTCACCTATAATCACATCCATTCACATTATACATAGATCCTATAAGTTCTATGCTCTCATACAGCACCTATCCTGTGGTGAGGCACTTGCAGTGTCTGAAGATTAGGGCAAGTAAAATAAGGGGCTGGGAGAAAACATCCTGCTATTCCATTGGAAGCAAATGGTAGCGTTGGACCATAAAACACTTCTTCCTTGCCTTCTGTACTGACATCCAGAACCTAAAACAAAAAAAAATAGAAAATTACATTTATGTTCCAAATATTTATAAATATATATTTAATCACAAGTCTTTTGAAATAATGTTCTTCTTAAAATTAACCATCTTCACTTATTATTTATTTAATCTAGACTCATCATTGATTAAGTGCAATTTATTATGAATCTTCTAAAGTCTGAACTTAAAATATATCCCCATAACATTGAGTCAAGTTTGTACGTTGCAGCTTCTATAATTCAGCAACCCACAGACTTACTTAATTATAGTTGAATTTCTTCTTATTTAGAATAATAAACTTTACTTAATTGATACGTGTACTTAATGCATTCTGTAATATCTTGAAGAATAGACAAAAATGAATAATTTTCCCTTCCTCATATTTTAATTGTTACTCTTTTAAACTAAATCTGAAGAAACAGATAAACCAAGTCACTCACCTGGATACATGCTAATGGCTCATTGGTCCAGATGGAATACCCACCGACGAGATAAATTCTTCCATTGTGCACAGCTACACCAGATTCATTTTGGCCTTTTGTGAGAAAATGCAAGGCTTACTCAACTGACAATTTATAACTTTGTTTAAATACGTAGATATTTAAGTTTCATTAAAAGATATTTTCCTGACCAATGAGCAAGGTACTGTTTAAAATGAAGTTTAGGTCAACTATTGTTCAATAGCGTTCATATCAACATCTGTTTAAGCATTCAAGGGTCCATTTAGAAGACAGATGAATAGATTTTTGGCTGCTAAGGGAATTTAGGGATATGGGAATAGAGCATGAAGGTAGAACTGAGATAAAAGATCAACCAAGATCTTGGTGAACAGCAGAATAGACTTGATATGCTAAATGGTCAACTTAAATTTCTGTTCCTCATGATCTTGTTAGTTCTTAGCACTTTCATAAACCTTACTTCATCACCACATATGTTTATATGTTACACAGTAAGTACAAAAGTAATAGATTTGTTAAATGAATAGAACATAGAACAGAAGTTTCCTGTAGCTTTGGAGATTTATAACTATCACTGTTTCCCAGTCTAGTACATTACAATAGTGACTAGATTTCAAGAATGCTTGTGTTTAACAGGGTTTGGGTATCATGAAAATTTCTATATAAATGCAAAGATTTTCCTTTCTTATTTTTAACCACTGATTTCCAACACTTGAAGGTTAGCATTGTTTAAAACAAATATCTGCTACATTGTTGTACAGGAAATACTGATCTGTGTATAAATATCCTCCATTATATCATCAGGAATTTAGTGCAGCAACCAGTCATTTTGTTTTTTCACTTGTTTAGATAAACCCTATCACTACTACTTCTGCTGCTTGGAAAACCAGAATCTCACTCTTCTAAATTGTTATTGATATTTTTCTCAATCAGCCTGTTCAGAGATGTTATGACATACCTCTGGAGCAGGTAGGACTTAAATCTAGGTCTTCAGGTCCAGAGGCAGGGACACTAACGTGGCTCCACCAAAGCACAGATGTGATTAACCCATCCTCTTTAATGAGTCTAGTAGGTGGCAACGAAGAACAATTTGCAGACCACCACACCTGTGATCCTAACCTGTGAATAAGCACTGTAAGGCTTTTCAAACTTATTTCATATGTTTCCCTACTTTGAATTAATGATTCACATGAGAACCAAAGTTTCTCCCACACGCCAAGATGATTGTCATCCAGCTATTTTTAATTAACCTGTTCAGTCATATTATGGTGCACATCTGCAACAGGTGAGGCTTGAACCCAGGCCTCCTGGCTCAAGGGTAGGGATAGTACAACTCTGCCACAAGAAGTGTTTCATCTATTCCACTAAATTTAATACCATCACTCCTGGAAGCCATTTACTATTTGAAAGTTCCATCACTGTTACAAAACAAAAGCTATCTCTGCTTTTAATTAGAAAATCAGCAATATTTGAAATTTTTCTTTTTTCCAGCACCATATCCCATAACTTCCTTCCTAGCACCACCGTGAGTATATCTATACAACGAGGACTGCAATGATCCAACAGGGTAGCTCACCTCCACCTATGAGGACAATTAGGGATGTCCAATAAGCGTTGGCCTAGCCAGCGATACCCTCATTTTGTGAATGAATCTTTACAGATCTACCTTCTCTCTCCATTTAAAGGAATTTTTTTTCTACTTTCCCTGCCCAAGTGGACACTATTACTTTTCCTACATCTGTAGAGTTAGGGTAAGTTTTTAAAATGCTGATGTGACCATTCTTTCACTACTTGTTGGATTGCACAACTGACCTTGTTCTCTACCTAAATCTTGATCCAGTCAGTGAATTTGTCGGGCCAAATCATTGCTGCAATCTTCTGTACCATGGGATCATAAATGAGCTGTAGAGTAGGTGGAAAAGTCTACAGGCAGCTTGAACAGGATATCCATTGAGTTTACAGAAGTAAGTTTAGTCAATCCATAACCTACTGTAAAATGCTTTTGTACACTTGGACATTAAAACTGATTAAATTGGGCCTATTTCTTAATCTGCCTGCATTCTACAGTTGACCGTAGCAGTGGAATGTTTTACAATCGAGTATATCAGGCAGTGCAGTAATGTTGTTTACAGCTGGAGGAATAACATAAAGGTTTTTGAATAGAAGTACAAGTCGAGGGAATTCTTTTTGTTCCATTCATTATTATTATTTAATATCAGACACTCCTTTGTTCTCCAATGTACAAGTACTAAAGGCTGATGAACCTATTTTAATTTTCACAAGGCTGCTCCCAATTTGCTGCTATTCATGCTGTGGCATATAGGAAATGTTTTTTCAGCAAATTATGGTGTCAGTTCACCACTGGCAAACACAATGGTTTTACCCATGATACATATTGATTGTAACTCTTGATAGTGGCAGTGCTGTCAATGTATCAAAATGTTGGTGCAAAGAAATCAGCATAAAAACATTAAAGGGGTGATAATGAAAGTTTGTAATTGAAGAGTTATATTTAACTTTTTCAGCATACTTGGCAAGAAACTTGATCAAACTACCCTGTTAAGAGAATTCTCAAAAAGGAAACCTAAAAACATCTACCTGTGAGTAAGTTGAAATGGCAGCGTACCCACTGGTCGGTGTCGATGTTGTAAGAGTCAATTTGACGAACTAAAATCCGATCATTGTTGTAGTCCAAGTCATTTCCTCCAAGAACATAAAGTTTTCTCTTGACAGCTGCCATTACATGATATACTCGCCTCTGTAACATTGGACTGCGGCTGATCCATTTATTCTAAGAGTCAGAAATATGTTAAAAATTACATAGAGTTTCAATGTATTTTTTTTGAGTCACTTGCAGATCATTCTGTGAAATCGCTCTCCAAAATATAGGACATATAAGACGCCCAATTTAACTACTGTGGGCACATGGCAGGCCCTGTTGTTGTCAAAATAAGGCATTTTTGTGTTCCAGCCTGATCCATGTGGCAGTTCGTGAGCTGCTAAATGGACATTCTGCTGTAGCAGTTGAGAAATCAGCTGGGTCCCAGACAGGGGCATTGCTAGTGTGAGGACATGGGGAAGAATAACTTAGGAGGCTTAGGATAGGCAAGCAGAATGCTGAAGCTCATGTGAACAGAGGATAAGCTGCCAAATAAAAAAGTTCAAAGAGCCAGCCACTGGAACAAGTCTGCAAAACTGCTTGTACAAGAGTGCCCGGTTTGTTGATGGTTACCTTTAGAAATCTGTAACTGATACCTGCAGCAAATCCAGGAAAGAGGCTAAAGCCTATAATATAAATGTGTCTTAACTGGGACATGCCTAAATGACATAGTTAAGGTCCCCATGTATGTTTTGCTGGCTTTCTCTGATTTTCATTTCTTCCATAACCTGTAAATACAGAGGGTTGGCTGTAAAGAGATTCAGAACTGGATACTAAAACATTCTCCACTTCTACAAATTATCACTGAGAAATATGCAGTATTGTGTTAAAAATCTTTTTTCCAAATATACAATTATTTCATTTGTTCAGTAAGCCTAGAACCAATACAGCAGTAACATCAATCTAACTCTAATAACAACCAAAGGATCAGGCCTTCCTGGCCATGTCAGTGCTTTGTAGGGGTTGAGCCTAATGGGAGCTGCTTTTGTTTCTTGGTGGTGTTTGGGAGAGGACTGTCAAAGTTAAAGTTAGGGACAATGAGCCTCAGTTCGGATTTCAATTTGGTAACATAAACTGCATAGTCCTCAGTCCCTCATATCCAATAATAGAGAAAAGCTGGGCTTAATCTTAGTTGCCTGATACTGCATTGCAGGGCTCCACTTGCAAGCTGATTAGAGTAAAATCATTAAATACATGTTGAAGAATAAGGCTTGAGCTAGGTCAGATTGTGGGCAAATATGTTCAATAACTCATTATTGAAAACATCATTGTCTCGAAATTCAGTAGCGCCCAAAACTGAACATGCTGGGGACAGACTGCTCATTGTACATATCTGTTTAATATGGTCCCTGGCAGCACATCAAATTAGCCCAAAGACTTCATCATGAGGTATCAAATGTTTGAGGAAGAGCAATCAAGCTAGATATTGGGCATGTGTGATACAGGAGAGTATGCAAAGAATGGTAGGACCTAGGAAGTATACGGGAATAGAGAAACTTTGGTGTGCATGTCCATATATCCTTGAAAACAGCAGGACAGGTAGACAAGGTGGTTAAGAACACATATGGGATAATTATCTTTGTTAGTTGAGATATTAAATACAAAAACAAGGAGACAGTAGGCCATTGTATTATAATAGACTATTAATCCAGAAACCCAGGTAATATTCTGAGGACTAAGGTTCAAATCCTGTCTTGGCAGATGGTAGAATTCGAATTCCACAAAAAATCTGGAAGTAACAACCTAATGATGACCGTGAAAACACTGCAGTTATCAGGGAAAAAAAAAACATCTGGTTCACTAATGCCCTTTAGGGAAGGAAATCTGCCATCCTTAACCAATCTGGCCTACATGTGGCTCCAGACCCACAGCAATGTGGGCTGATTCTTAATTGCTCACTGGCAATTAGGGATGAACAATAAGTGTTGGTCTAGCCAGTGATGCCCACATCCCATGAACGGATTAAGAAAGATTTTTAAAAAGATATAGAGCTGTATATAACTTTGATTAGGCCACAGCAAGAGTTCTGGTCACCAAACTATAGGAAAGATGTGGTTGCCCTGGAGAAGGTGAAGAGGAGATTCACGAGGATGTTGCCTGGGCAGGAATGCTCCAGCTATCAAAACAGGGTTTGGAGTTGTTTTCCTTCGAGCAGAGAAGGCTGAGGGCAGATCTGATTGAAATGTACAATTTTATAAGGAGGGGCATAAATAGATTAGATGAAGAGAAAATGTTCCCCTAATAAAGAGAACAATAACCAGGGAGCACACACTTAAGGTAAGGAGCAGGAGGTTTAGTGGGGATTTGAGGAAAATGGTTTTCACCCAGAAGGTGGTGGGTACCTGGAGCTCACTGTCTAAAAGGGTGGTCGAGGCAGGGGATCCCGCAGGCATTTAAAAAGTAGATGAGTACTTGAAACGCCAAGATATATTAGATTGCAAGCCAAGTGCTAGAAAATGGGATTACAGTATATAGGTGCTTGATGGCTGGCATGAAAACAATGGGCTGAAGGACCTCTTTCCATTCTGTAAAAACTCTCTTGACTCTCAAGGGCAACCTTTCCTAAAGCACAGATGCACTGTGGATGCAGAAGTGAAGAAACAGTTCTAAAGAGATATGGTGTTGCAGCAAAGCACACCCACTAAGGTTTTCAGGCCGTGCCCCAGGCAGTAAATAAAAGAGTGAGATCCTGATCCAATGGGGGAAAAAAATCTGTCTGTGAAACAACCACACCAATGGGAATAAATCATGAAGAAGATTAAATCCAGAAACTTGGAGACAGAAAGGACTGCAGATGCTGGAAGCTAGAGTCAATAAATGTGGAGCTGGAAAAGCAGGTCAAAGAAAAGAAACATCAGGTCAGATAGCTTCCAAGGAGCAGGGAAGTCAACGTTTCGGGTTGAAATCCTTCATCAGGACAGGGGACGGGAGGGGAACCCAGAAATAAATAGAGTGAGGGTGGTTGGGGCTGGGGGTAAGGTAGGTGAGATGGAGATAGGTGGATGCAGGTCGGGGGTTATTGTGGCTGGACAGTGGGAACGGTGAAGCGGACAAGTGAATGGGAAGATGGACAGGTGGGGGGTGGAGAGATTTTGAAGCTGGTAATGCAGGTAGGGTTTCCATCTTTGGCCTCCTCCACTGTCAGAGTGAGGCCATCCTTAAACTGGAGGAACAACACCTCATATCTCACCTTGGGAGCTTACATTGACTTCAAAGTCCCTCCACCCCCAGCCTTATCTCGTGTCCAGCCCTCCCCTTCCTACCTGACCTAACCTGTCTATCTTCCTACTCACCGAGCCACTCCGCCCTTCCCACTGTCCAACCACAATAACCTGCACCCACCTATCTCCATCTCACCTACCCTCCTCCCTGCCCCATACTCCTCCTATTTACTTCTGGGCTCCCCTCCTTATCCCCAGTCCTGACGAAGGGTTTCATGCTGACACGTTGACTTCCCTGCTTCTCTGACCTGCTTGCTTTTCCAGCTCCACTTTTATTGACTAAATCCAGAAACTAGCTGCAATATAGAAAGAAAGTCAATTACCTCAGCAAAGCTGCCAAGTTTAGAATACTGCTCCTACTCTCTGCACGTCACCAATGCGGCAGCCCCGTAAACTCCCCAGTGTCCAGTATTCCTCATCCTCTGACAATCAATGCAACACACCACTGTACCTCCTTCTCTTCAAACTCCCAATCTGTAACACAATTACAAACTTTGCTTCACATTCACCCCATCAAACACTCTGCATTCAAGTCATTCAACCATGATAGATACATTCACAATATGTCACTATCATACTTTGATCCTTTTTCTGCAGAATGAGACTGGGCACCTTCACTCAAAAGACAGTCACCAGACTGACCACTCCATACTGACCAAGCTCTCCAAACTAAACTAGTCCCATTTGCCTGCATTCAGCCCATATCCCTCTAAACCTTTCCTATTGGCAGCACAGTGGCTCAGTGGCTAGCACTGCTGCTTCACAGCGCCAGGGACCCAGGTTCGATTCTGGTGACGGTCTGAGTGGAATTTGCACATTCTCCCCATGTCTGTGTGGTTTTCCTCCCACAGTCCAAAGATGTGCAGGTTAGGTGGATTGGTGATGCTAAATTACCCATAATATCCAGGGATGTGCAGGCAAGGTGGATTAGCCCTGGGGACTGCAGGGTTACAAGGACAGGGTTAACCTTGGTAGGATGCTCTTTGGAGAGTCGGTGTGGACTCAATGGGCCTCAAATGGCCTGCTTCCATACTGTAGGGATTCTATGATTCTGTTTATTCATGTACGTGTCCAAATGTCTTTTAAATGCTGTAACTGCACTTCCCCTGGCAGTTCATTTCACATACGAACTACCTTTTGTGTGAAAACGTTGTCCCTCATGTCCCTTTTAAACCTTTCTCCTCTCACCTTAGAAGTTCCTAATTTTGAACTCCCTCCACCTAGGAAAAAGACCTTTGATATTCACCTTATCTATGCCCCTCATGATATTTTATATCTCTATAAGCTTACCCCTCAACCTCTTATGCTCCAGTGAAAAAATTCCCAGCCTATCCAGCCTCTTCCTATAACTCAAATCCTCCATTCCTGACAACATCCTGGTAAATGTTTTCTGACCCTTCTCCAATTTAATAATATCCTTCCTATAACAGGGCGACCACAACCGTATACAGTATTCCAGAAGAGGCCTCTCCAATGTCCAGTACAACCTTAACATGATGCCCCAACTCCTATACTCAACAGTCTAAGTAATGAAGGCTTGCATGCCAAACGCCTTGACCGCCCTGTCTACCTGTGACGCAATTTCAATGAACAAGGTACCCGAACCCCTAGGTCTCTCTGTTTGACAACACTACCCAGGGCTCTGCCATTACCTGTGTAATACCTGCCCTCGTCTGTTTTACAAAAATGCAATCCTTCATATTTATCCAAATCTGCCACTCCTTAGCCAATTGACCCAGGTGACCAAGATCTCTTTGTAATCTTAGATAACCTTCTTCACTGTCAATTATGCCACTAATTTTGGTGTCATCCACAAACTTATTAACCATGCCTCCTAAATTCTCATCAAAATCGTTTATATCATAGATCATAGAATCCCTACAGTGTGTGCCTAACACGTCCACACCGACCCTCACAGCATCCCACCCAGACCCATGCCCCATAACCCACCTAATCTACACATCCTTGAACACTATGGGCAATTTAGCATTGCCAATCCACCCAGCCTGTTCATCTTTGGACTGTGGGAGGAAACCACAGCACCCGGAGGAAACCCATGCAGACACGGGCAGAATGTGCAAACTCCACACAGACAGTTGCACAAGGGTGGAATCAAACCTGGTTCCCTGGCGCTGTGAGGCAGCAGTGCTAACCACTGAGCCACCATGCCACCCAATAATATTATATATGCCTGCCTCTAGTCTGAGAAACAACGCTCCACCACCATACTCTGTCACCTACTATTTTGTTCAAAAAACACACAATTTACAGTCAGTCAATGTGGCATTCTATAAATTCCTACTTTAGAAATAAAATCATTCTGATTCCAAACCAAAATACAAGGATTCTAAACAAGGCCTCACACCTAACACCTAAAATGTCACCTCTTCTTTACAATGATAAAGCCTTTAGTTCTCTCAGGGCAGTGACTTGAAAGAAATTCAGGAATTTACATATACATGTTAATCAATTAAAACCTTCTAACTGATTAAAGATTGAACAGCATCTTAGGTTTGTTTAGTACATCCGTTGCGTGACCCTTTGATCACTTACTTATAAATTCTGTGTTCTGTGTGCTTCTTTCTCACTTCACCTGAAAAAGGGGCTACACTCTGAAAGCTTGTGTTTTCAAATAAACCTGTTGGATGATAACCTGGTGTCGTGTGATTTTTGACCTTGACCTACCATTAAGCCAATTCTATATCCAACTGACAAGCTCTCCCTGAATTCCATGTGACCCAACTTTATTAATTAGGCCACCATGCCAAACCTAGTCAAAGGCTTTACTAAAGTCCATGTAGACAAAGTCTACCGATTTGCCCTCAAACGTATTGGTTATGTCCTCAAAAACTCAACCAAGTTTGTAACACATGATTTCCCACCCACATAGCCATACAGATTATCTCTAATCAGTCCTTGCCTCTCTAACTGCATGTAAATCCTATCTCTCAGAATACCCTCCAACAACTTACCTATCACTGATACCAGACTCTCAGTTCTACAGGCTCCCAGGCTTCTCCTTACAGCCTTTCTTAAAAGAAGGCACAACATTAGCCGCCCTCCAGTCCTTTGGCACCTCTCCCCTGGCTGTAGATGATACTAATATCTCTGCTAGGTGCCCTGCAATTTCTTTCCTAACTTCCTACAACACCCTGGGATACACTTGATCAGGTCCTGGAGGTTTATTGACCTCCATGTTTTTTAAGACCTCCGGCACTTCCTTTTCTATGCGCACCGTTTTTAAAACATTAGTATTTATTTCCCCCAAGTTCCCCAGCGTCCAGTTATTTCTCCACAGTAAAAACTGATGCAAAATATTTGGTTAGTATCTCTCCCATCCCCTGTGGTTCTACACATAGACAACCTCATTGAATGTTAAAGGGCCCTATTCTCTCCCTAGTTGCTATTTTGCTGTTAATGTACTTGGAGAATCTGCTTGGATTATCCTTAACCTTATCTGCCAAGGCTATCTCATATCCTCTTTTTGCTCTTCTGATTTCTCTCAAGAATGCCTCTACACTCCTTATACTCTTTCACTTGATCCCAGTTGTCTATATCTAATAAATAACTCCTTCTTATTCTTGACCAGAGCTTCAATATCTTTATTTACCAATTGTTCCCTACTTTTACCAGCCTTATCCTTCACTCTAACAGGAACAGGAACATAATGCCTCTGAACTCTTGTTATCTCACTTCTGAAAGCCTTCCACCTGCCAGGCATCCCTTTATCTGCAAACAGTCTATTCCAATCGACTTTTGAAAGTTCTTGTATTATACTATCACAATTTGCCTTACCCCAGTTTTAGAACTTTAACTGTTTTACAAGGTCTATCCTTTTCCGTAACTATTTTAAAACCAATAGGATTATGATTATTGGTCCCAAAGTGCTCCCTCACTAACACTTCAGTCACTTGCCCTGCCTTATTTCCTAAGAGAAGATCAAGTTTTGCTCTTTCTCCAGTAGATGCATCTACATATTATAAAGAAAATTTTCTTGAACACATTTAACAAATGCTTCACCATCCAAGCCTTTAACACTACGGCAGTCCCAGAGAATGTTTGGAAAGTTAAAATCCCCTACTATTACAACCCTATCTGAGATATCTCTACATATTTGGTCCTCAATTTCCTTCTGACTATTGGAGACCTATAGTACAATCCCATCAAAGGTGATCATTTTCTTATTTCTGAGTTCAACCCATGTACCTTAGTTGGACGATTCCTCAGTAATATCTTCTCTAGTTACAGCAGTAATGTTTTCCTTAATTAAAAATGCCACTGCCTCTCCCCTGTTGTCTCCCTTTCTATCCTTCCTAAAGCATCTAAATCTCAGAATACTGAGCTGCTAGACCTGTCCATCCCTCAGCCATGTTTCTGTATTAGCTATTTTATGAAGTTGTGTAGACTAATTATGAAGTGGAAGGCAGGAAGCTAGAATTTGTTTGTTAAAAAATGATAAAAAGGAGAACAGTTTGTGGTCCCTTTAAGAACTTAGAGATTGATATAGAAAATAGGTCTGTAAGCAGCTGTAGATTACAGACAGTTCT
Organism: Rhincodon typus; assembly: GCF_021869965.1. Classification (NCBI taxonomy): domain Eukaryota; kingdom Metazoa; phylum Chordata; class Chondrichthyes; order Orectolobiformes; family Rhincodontidae; genus Rhincodon; species Rhincodon typus. The sequence goes on from NC_063336.1 coordinate 45,873,572, forward strand.
AAAAATTGAAACATGTATCAATTGGCTGTGCGATTGAAAACTTTAGGCTTGTTTTGATGTTTTGGCAACTAGCTTGAATCAGCCAATTAATTTAAACCAAATACTTAGATGGTGTTGACAACTGGGGACCTATCCTAGTGTAAGAAATGGACGCGTCTTCAAGGGTATAAAAAAAAGAGGACATTTGGAAAATCGACAAAGGTTGAGAGTGAACTGCCATTTGAGAAATAAGCATATAGCTCTCACACACACACAAACACACGTTTAAATAATGATGGGTATAGATAGGGTTAATGATAGTTGTCTTTTCCCCAGGATGGGGGATTTCAAAACTAGGGGACACATTTCTAAGGTGAGAGGAGAGACTTAGAAAAGACATGAGGGATAAATTTTTTTTACATAGAGGGTGGGCCATGTGTGGAATGAACTTCCTGAGGAAAAGGTGGATGTGGATATAATTATAACGTTTAAAAGACATTTGGATAAGTACATGAATAGGAAACGTTTGGAGGGATATGGGCCAGGAACAGGCAGGTGGGATTAGTTTAGTTTGGAATTACATTCAGCATGGACTGATTGGACCAAAGGGTCTGTTTCTGTACGCTATGACCCTATGACCCTATGACCCTATGGGCGGAGGAAAATGCCTACATTGATGACCTGAACTTCATTGCAACAAACAAAATTGCCTTCCAGCACTCACTTGCACACCTCCTCCAACTCCCCATCAACGTCAACAGATGCCACGCACTTTCACTGCCCATTTTTTCCTTCATGACCACATATGTCCCTCTGCTGAACCATGACCCCTCATATCTCCATGCCAACCTATCCTCTTCTGCCCATAATCCATGGTCTCTTATAGCCCTTATGGCATCTCATGCTAGTGCATTCCTCTCAGCCACCACTTTTTGCCCTTCCATCCTTTATGCCAACTCATCTAGTATTCACCATGGTCAGACTGCAGGGATGAAATATAATAATGTTCTTCAAGTCTACTAGTGAATTCATTATTTTTAAAACAAAGCACTTCAATACAAAAGTATTCACAAAATAAATTACTTCAACTACTCAGTCCCAGTAAAAAAAAAAATTGTATTCATAAATAACACAGTGTGGAGCTGGAGAAACACAGCAGGCCAGGCAGCATCAGAGGAGCAGGAAAGTTGACATTTTGTGTCGACACCCTTCTTCAGAAAAGAAGACCCTTTTACGAAAGAAGCGTCCCGAACCGAACCGTCAACTTTCCTGCTCCTCTAATGCTGCCTGGCCTGCTGTGTTCCTTCAGCT
>NC_063336.1:45875261-45905202 GCF_021869965.1 Rhincodon typus
CAATTCTAAATAGTTTGACAGCTCCATCAAATATAAATGGTGGAGGCAAGTACAATCACAATTCAAAAGACATTTGGATGAGTACATGAATAGGGAACATTTAGGGGGACATGGGCCAAATTCAGGCAAATGGGACTAGTTTAATTAAGGAAACCTAGTCAGCATAGACGAGTTGGACCAAAGGGTCTGTTTCCATGCTGTATGACTCTATGACTCTGCGTACTTATATACCAAATTCTGTCCCATATAGGCAACTTACCTTTTGCAAAGCTGTCCCTAGATCCATTAAATAAGGTACCCTCCTTTTCCCAAGAACTCTGGCAGGCTTAGATCTTCCTCTAAAGATCTAAAACCGACATGTTATGTTTTTGGCATTCCACTGGTGAAAACTATATCTTACTGAAGGCAGCTCCATTTATAATATGCACAGTTACCTCCATAACCACATGTGCAAATAGCAAATTGACACCATTTTTCCTGGGAAACAATGGGGTGTCCTGAGTTTGGCGGCCAGACTTCCAGACCTGGGGCTGCAGTGATATATTAGCTAATATGAAGACCTTCTCAGTCTTAACAAAACTTCAAGCCCAAGATGAATACAGTGAAATTTCACCATAATATAGGGATTAATATTAGTGCCTACCTGACTTGGATCATACACCATAAGTCTGTTCTGGTACTGAGCAGTGTTGGTCACTCCACCTACCATGAGAAAAATAATATTAATTCTAGAACATGGATGATTGAAGAGAATTTCAATGTGTTGTTAATTTTCAATCCACTTCTTCATACCTAGTGTTCATGTCCCACATACTTTCTCTCAACGTACAAATATGGTAGGCTGGCTATGGAGTAACAATTGCTATGGATATGATAATGACTGTCCTACAATAACTCACCCAAGCTGCCATTATTTAAATGTGAGTCTACGCTGTGATAGTGAGCAGGTTATTCCAACAAGGACAAGAGGTATCACAGATGAGATTAATCTTAACCTCATTTTAACCTCATCCAATATTCACACACTTCTCAACAGGGTGCCATTGTCTGTGATCTGAAGAGGGCAGAGAACTGTGACATGCAAGAGGCCATAGGACCTTGACCTGCAGGGGAATAGGGATAGTGCACAGCGAGTGACCATGCCTGGAGGAGACCATAAGACAGTCCACAGCAGGGCACTGTAGTCTGTGACCTGCATGGAAGGGCCAGAGGGCTGTGACCCGGAGGGGTCAACCGAACTTGAAACTTCTACTGACTTTTGCTCTTCAAACCCAAGGCCATTTCTAAGATATGCATCACTCCTTTTTCTGTGATCAGTTAAGTTGCAAACAGAATAGGAACAAAACCAGGAGCTTTACTTTTATCTCTTTAGGTCAATGCAGCAAGGAACCCGTAACCTGCGGGGGAACCAGATGACTTTGACCTGCAGGGGGCTGAAGGCCTGTGCATAGCATCACCAGGTAGTAGTCACGGTATGGAATGTACTGCCTGGAAGTGTAGTGAAGGTAGTTTCAAATGCAATATTCAAGGTGGTATTGGATAGTTATCCAAATATAAACAATGCACAGGGTTGCATGGGGATTGACACTTAGGTATAATGTTCAGTGAGCCATTGCAGACATAATGGGCCATATGGCCTCCTTCTGCACTTGTGATATCAATATTGTGGTTTCTGTGATGCATATACAAACTTATTGTTGGTATTCTACTTGTCACCTCTTAATGTCATTATTTATATCATCGCATTTTTAGTCATCACATATTAGTAAAATTCTCTCAGAGGAACATTTATTTAATAATGTGAACGGCTAATCCACTTTAAAATACAATATTACAGGAAATCAAAATATATTGATATCGCATTTGTTTCACGATAAAAATCTTTTCACCCATTGTAGGAGGTCGAGTTCAGAAAAGAACAAAATAAACACTGTACTTGCATAATGTTACATGGCCATATAAATATTCATTTGAATAAGTTTTCAATCACACTGTACTTTAGATTTAATTTTACCTAAGTGAAATGTAATTTAACTTATTTTGAAGCCTATTTCCAGTGTACTTGGGCATTCAACATGATCTGAAGGAGATTGCAAACACTTCAGTTTTATAAGATTGTCAAACAGACATCAAACAAGCTGCTCCCGCAATGTACAATCTATTTGGCTGTGGATCCTGACCCTCTTATTTGATCTCCTGCTATATAATTCAGTGTTAACAAATACCCCTAATCCCTAAAATTAACGAAACAAGCTCTTAAACCTAGAGGCACATCTCCACCACTAAATCGTGGCTTCCCTTGAAAGTTAAAATCCAGCATCCACTACATTGAAGTCAGTAATCAATAGTCTCATTTGATATCTATCCAGTAAAAGCTCCAATTCCACTCCCGATCATCCATGTTAATTGACAAAAACATTTCACTTCTCTCTGGTAACAAGTTTCACGTATCCACTGTTCAAGAGACATAAACAAAGTTTCCTCACAAACTCTTCTAGAACTTCTTCAGGCTTGTTAAATTTAAATCCACGTTGTAGGCAATAGCTTAGTTGAAGTTATTTGCTTACATTTAAATTATCCATGCCTCTCAGCATTTAAAAGTCACAGACCATATTGTGTTCAATCATATTTTCCCAAATAAAACAAGCTGTTCAAATATATTTTTGATTTCAAACCCCCAAGTCCTAGAGGCAGGTTTATGGTTTTCTTTGATCTATTCCTAAATTATTAATTTCTTAATGTATAGTGGCCAAATGGAACCCAGTCTACCTTTCCATCTATTTACATATATCCCACTGTCTTATTTATTATTGTCTTAATTTTTAAGCAATGCGTTTGTATCTACATTTGTAAAATTACAAACAATTATAATGGAATGTTCCAATGTCAACAATTGGCTGCAATTACAGACTCCAACACTAAATAATATTTTGAAACACTTTTGCAATTTAGTCAGGTTGGATTTGTCCTACATTTTTTGCACCAAACAATTTTGCTTATTGCTGCACAGATCCTATAGCATTGTAGCTGTATTGGCAGAGCTGGGCTGGGGCTGCAGCTAGTAGTGGATTACAGGTTTACAGCTAGATAAGTACATGGAGGCTTACCATAGCCCTTTGGTAGTACAGTGAGCGGCACCAAGTTTAAGGATCCGAACAGTCTCCCACCCATCCAAGCACCCCTGTCAGTACATTGCCCACACACAAACTCAACAGTGTTGGTTTCTCAGTAACTTAGTTTGAAGGTTTCTTTGAAGCACGATTTGGTTATGAATTTCCATACTTTATGCAACCAACATGTATCTCTTCATTTTTCTTTTGTTTACATACATTTTTAAGCATTTTTTAAACTGAAGTTAATTTTTAGAGGAAACTTTTAATTCATAATCACCATAAAACATATTCTTATATTTTCCATCTTCTACAAAGCTGAACACACCTGTATTTATTTCTGTAATTAAATGCCTTTCACGTATGCACTTTATGTTCATTCTTGTCTATCAGTAAGGGATTCTGAAGATTTGCATACAGATTTGATTGTACTAAAACAGATATTAAATTAGAGTGTCCTTATTGTTTAATTTGCTTAAAACCGGGGTGCATTTTCCTGTTGGAATTCTCTAAAGTCATCAAGCTGATTTCTTTGCTGTTAGGTTATGCGACCACATGCTGGTACATCACCCTTTGTAATCACAGCCCTCCATAGATGCTAAGGTTCACCTATTGAGTGTATCACACAGATTAACACTTCATTCTATCTGCTTCCCAGGGGTCTAATCAGCATGCTACGGTTTCAGTAATGCTGCAGCCATAATTAAATCGCCTGATGCTGTTAAAGATGATTTTACAGGATTTTATTTCAGTCCTGACAGAGTGTCTACCAAAAAACATTAACTGTTCTTTTCTTGTTCCAATGCTAATGGGCTTGCTTTGTATTTTCAGAATTTTGTGTTTATTTTCAATATTTTAGCTTGCACAATTCATTTTCATTATATTGCTTTGACTTTCTCATTCCAAAACACATCTATTTTCAAATTTCGAGTAGCTGTTTGGGATTGAAAAAGATAGCTGCATTATTTTAAACTTGTATATGATTGCGCCTCAGCAATTGTGAAAAAATTCAATAGTAAAGGCTCTATCCATGGGCCAAATTAATTCGATAGGGATGAAGTCAAGATGGAAGCCATGAGAGTTTTTAGATAGTCTGGGCTTTCATAGAAACAGTTTGTGTTGGATGAAGAGGACAGAAAAGAGACTGGGATGTTGCTGGGGGTCCAAGTATTGTACCCATGTGGGAGCCGAGGGACACAGAACACCAGACCTCGTATCCTAGGCCAACACCGCATATCCTTACACTTAAAAATGGCTACATGCTTAAGGTGTGCCAGTAAAATTTATTAAATAAGCACGACAATTCCATGTGCAAACTAAATTACTTTATTAAAATAATTTAGGAATGTGAGATCAAGGAAAAGAAAAGCAGGGCTATTTGGACGCTCCAAACCTGATCTGTCATTCATCCGAATCGCAGAAATCTTCTACCTCTTGATTCAGCAAATTCATCTGTTTCAAAGAGTTTCCAAAACAGCACAGTCAGCTTTAGTATCAATGATTCAACCTAATTAAAAAAAACTCAAAGAACGGCGGATGCTGGAAATCAGAATCAAAAATAGACATTTCTGGGAAAATGCAGCAGATCTGGCAGCATCCGTGGAGAACCTGAACCTGATACACCGGCAACATTATCCAAAGAATACAAGCAAGGGTGGAATAATCACATGGACATACTTTGTTTCAGCATCAAAAAGGGATTAATTATTTCAGAAATACAACTATCTTTTCTGACATGATTTGAGGAAACTAAGAATCCTTCAAGGAAGACAAATGCTTAACAGCGATATTGACACTAGAAGACATTGTCAGCGGAGAACACCTGGGAGATCAACAGATCCATCAAGGTATCCTCAGTCAATGGTGAAGCTGAATATTAGATCTAAACAATCAGAAGTCTCTTAAAAAACATAGATTTCTTCACAGCTCTACTAAACTGCTACTCTACAGCACTCCATCATGGAATTTCAACATCAGCACTATTAATGGGCAGAAAACTAAAATCTCACCTCATTGATTTAACAAAAAAGGCTTATCAGAAAGAATAGAAATATTGTCAACTATAAACAACTAACTATAACAGATGGTTTTCCAACAAAAATGAGTCTGGAACAGGTCAAAGCATGTGGGTCAGAGATCTCAACAGCAACGAGTCAGTTATTTAACACGTACAAAATCAGCATAGTAGTGCCTCATTAATGCGTCGGAAGGAACACTGTGGTACCACAGACACCTTGGGCCATTAAAAAGCCACAGGACATTATTACTGTGATGGGATGAAACTAACAAATGATCCCAAGACTCAATTTACTCCTTATTAATATTGAACTTACCTCCAGCCCGAGATGTTCTGTGGACATGCCTCCCAACATTGTATCAGCAGCATAGACTATTACCAAAAAGAAAGATTGGTTGCAACTAACCTACCCAAGACATTCTATATGGTAACCATACTTTATAAGTATTTTCTTAGGCTTTTGAATTGGTTGATTAAAATAAGACAATCAATTTCTTCATTTGGAAATAATAGGATAGGCAGCTCAGCTTTGTACTCGTTGCAGAATTCTGTATAGTTCATAGACTGCTCACACAGAATCTGGCTTGTTCCCACCCACAACACTGTAGCCTTCTTTAACTTCAAAACAAATCTACTGAATCAAATTGCAATTGTAACAATTGCAATGTTACAGGATTTAGGATACAAAATCTTGAACGGGTTGAATTTTATGGAAAGTAAAGAATGGGCGGATAACCAGGACAGTAATAGAATAGACAAGTTTGGAGGTGACACAGCCGTGGTTGACTAACTCAGAAGCAGCTGGTTGAAGTAGAGTCACAAACAAGCAAACAATATTGTGGAGATGAAAATAGGTGGTCTTTCTGATGTCAGGGACATGGATTCAGATGATCAGCTGTAGGTCTAATGGGATATCAACATTGTAAGCAGACTGGGTCAGTGCAAGACAGTTGACTAAGGAATAGAACTGTGGGCAAGGATATGGAGTTTGTGGCAAGGATTAAAAATGAGTTTGGAATTTTCCCAGCCCTGGGCAATTGCAAGTCAGTTGGGAAATTGGAGTGAAATCAGTAGAAAGATGTTGAGGGGAGAAAAACGTCCAATTCTCCAGCCAGGTTTTAAATGATGAGATGAGGTGGATGGTGAAATCTGAATTCAATTACAATCTGGAATTAAAAAGCAAGACTAATGGAAACCATGTAATCATTGTTGATTGGGTTTTAAAAAACAAATTGGTTCACTAATATCTTTTAGGGAAGGAGATCTGGTCTGGCCTACGTGTGACTCCAGACCTACGACAATGTGGGTTTACTCTCAACTGCCCTGAGGAGGCTCAAGCAAACCACTCAACAGACAACGAGGGATGGACAATACATGCTACATCTCATGACCAAATGAATTAAAAAAAAAGCCCTCACAGGCTGGGTATGGAAAAATGCAGCCCATTCTTGAAGATTATGATAACCCTACTGCAGGTCAGCCTCCAAAGCTTGGATTGGTCAGTGGAGGAGGGGGGTCCCTTCCAGGGCAGTCCAGACAAAATTCATTCCATAACTCTAGCTATCTGTGCTGTGCACAAGGGGCAGGCAAATAGGGGACGTAATGTGTTCTTAAGAGCTCAAAGAGTGAAAGCAGTATTCAGAGGAAAACAATAAGGAGACTGAGCATGAGGAACATCATCTTCAATGTGATAGATCAATGCAGTGTGGGTATGCCATGCCAGACAGGACTTATCTAAGACAAAAACAGAAACTGCTGGAAAAACTCAGTAGGTCTGGTGGTATCTGTGGTGAGAAAGCAGAATTTCAGCTCCAGTGACCCTTCTTCAGAACAGGATTTTTTTAGGGTTTTTTTTGTTTAGGGTACCTGGTTTCAATCGATGGGAGCTTGGTGTACTGATCACCTATTGACTGTAAAATTTGTTGGTGTTCAAAAGTCAAGCAGTCCCTGTCTGTTCCAGAAACAAACACAGCTTTGGTTTAGTTTTTCTTTGTTTTTGCTGTTGTTGAATAAGAATTAATGTTTTGAAACATTTGAAGGTTTTCCATTATGTGATAGTCCCCCTATTGAACAATTAGACAATATTAGGCTATACTGACCTTTGGGGAAAGATTAGCACTCCCTTAGACAGGGTTTATAACACCAAGGACAGGTAACCAGTGTAGCTTGGTTCTTAAATAGCAATACATTTGCAAATGTGAACTTGTGTTTGAAATGTCAGGCCTGTTACTTTTGTGCCCCGAGAAGCTTTTGTTTTGGTTCCACTCCCACTGTATACGTGGTGGAGGGCAGCTCCTGCTGGCAGTATTCATCAAGATGCATAGCTGGGTTTAGAAATGGTGCCAGCTGTGAGGATCATGCGAGGTCCCAGCAGTAGCAAGTATTTCTGCCTCTGGTAACAGGGAAGACAGGACGAGTGTGACACCATAAAGGTGTGATGCATAGGTGATGAGGTTTGGAGAACAGTGTGAGAAATGACACTTACAGACAGAAATCCTCCATGAAATTCACCAAACTGACTTAGTCCATTTCTGGTAAAATTCAGCCTGACGACCTCAGTATTCCACTGTTTAATAATATGGAGGAAACAGCCTCATCCTGACTTCATGTTGTAAAGCATCCTGACAGCACAGAGGCAGTGGAGGCATTGACAGGACTGATGGAGTGTGTAACAGGAAATCAATCCCATATTGTTGTCAAGAGTTTGTTTTAACATGAAAAACAGAAAGGAATCAAGGATAGATAACAGACAGCCGGGATGTAAAGTCATTGCTAAAGATAATCTGCAAATAATTGGATTGAGTGTCTGTTACATGAAGTGGCAGTGTCCCTACCTCTAGACGAGAAGGCCCAAGTTCAAGTCCTTTGACAGTGTGGTGCCAGTTGGGTAGGTTGCTTTGCGCTGGATGATATATCCTTCTTGAACGTTATGGGTGCTGCACTTATCCAGGCAGGTTGGGAGTGTTCCATCATTCTCCTGACTTGTGCCTTGTAGAAGATGGACAGGCTCTGGATAATTGGGAGGTAAATTATTCACTGCAGTATCCCTGGCCTCTGACCTGCACTTACAGCCATTGTATTGACATGGCAGGTGAGTTTCTAGTCAATAGTAAACCCCCAGGATGTTGATAGTGGGACTTTTGGTGAGGGTAACACCATTGAATGTCAAGAGGTGGTGGTTAGATTGTCTCTTAATTGTGATGATAATCACCTGGCCTTTGTATCGCGCAAATGTTAGTTGCTATTTGTCAGCCCAAGCCTGGATTTGTCTGGATCCAACTGCATTTGAACATGGACTGCTTCAGTTTCTGAGGATTCAAGAATGGTGCTGAACATCTCCACTTCTGACTTTATGATGAAGGGAAGGTAATTAATGAAGCAGCTGAAGATGGTTGGTCCTGGTATACTACCCTGAGGAACAGATGTCCTGAAGCTGAGATGACTGACCACCAACAACCACAAACACAACCATCTTCCTGTGTCCAGTAGGACTCCGACTAGCAGCGGGTTTGCCCCCGATACCCATCAATTCTAGTTTTGCTGGGGCCCCTTGATGCCATACAGTCAATACCAAGGACTATTATTCTTATCTCACCGTGTAACTCTCAGCCTACTATTTCTGCCAGCGTCTCTAGCTGTTACAAAATCTCCAAAATCCAGAGCTCAAATTCCTGCAGCTGGGAGCACATCCTGCAAATGTGATCTTCCAGGAGCCCAGCAGGATCCATGAATTCCCACAAATGAAAGGTCACATATTCTATTTGAGCAACCTAAGCTGCCATGTCAAACTTGCAAGGTTGCTTGAGAGTGGAGTCACAGGTAGACAGGATGGTGGAGACGGCATTTGGCACACTTGCTTTATTGGTCACTGCATGGAGTACAAGAGTTGGGACGTCATGTTGCGGATGTACAGGACATTGGTGAGGCCAATTTTAGAATGTTGTGTTCAATTCTGGTCTCCCTGCTACAGGAAAGATGTTGTTAAACTTGAAAGGGTTCAGAAAAGATATACAAGGATGTTGCCGGGATTGGACAGTTTGAGCTAAAGGAAGAGGCTCAATAGGCTGAAGCATTTTTTTGCCTGGAACATCAGAGGTCAAGGGATGACTTTATTGAGGATTATAAAATCATGCGGGGCATGGATAGGGTGTTTTTTTTTATTTATTCATTTTTGTGGGATGTGGTTGTCGCTGGCTGGCCAACATTTATTGCTCGTCCCTAGTTGGTCTTGAGAAACATAGAAACATAGAAGATTTGAACAGGAGGAGGCCATTCAGCCTCTCGAGCTTGCTCCGCCATTCATCATGATCATGGCTGATCGTCCAACTCAACAGCATAATCCTACTTTCTTCCCATAACCTTTCATCCCATTCGCCCCAAGTGCTATATCTAGCTGCCTCTTGAATACATTCAAATGTTTTGGCATCAATCACTTCCTGTGGTATTGAATTCCACAGGCTCACTACTCTTTAGGTGAAGAAATGTCTCCTCATCTCCATCCTAAAGGATAGGGTGGGATGCTGTTCAGAAGGTCAGTGTGGACTCGATGGGCTGAATGGCCTGCTGCTATACCCTAGGGATTCCATGATTCTATGAAGTCTCCATGAGATTCTACCCCCGCCCCCATTTTGTCTGAACTGCGCAAAAACAATCCTAACCTAGTCAATTTCTCCTCATACGTCAATGCCGCCATCCCTGGAATCAGCCTGGTAAGCCTTTGCTGCACTCCCTCGACAGCAACAGCATCCTTCCTCAGAAAAAGAGACCAAAACTACTCAATATTCTAGGTGTGGTGTCAACAACACCCTGTATAACTGCAACAACACGTCCCTGCTCCTGTACTTAAAACCTATCGCAATGAAGGCCAACATACCATTTGCCTTCTTTACTGCCTGTTGCACCTGCATGCTTACCTTCAGCGACTGGTGCACAAGGACACCCAGGTCCCGCTGCACACTACCCTCTCCCAATTTACAACTATTCAGGTGGTGGTGAGCTGCTTTCTTGAACTGCTGCAGTCCTCCTGCTGTGGGTCGACCCAAAATGCCATTAGGGAGGGAATTCTCGGATTTTGACCCAGCGACAGTGAAGGAATGGTGATATATTTCCAAGTCAGGATGGTGAGTGGCTTGGAGGGGAACTTGAAGGTGGAGATGTTTCTATGTATCTGCTGCCCATGTCCTTCTCAATGGAAGTGGTCGAAGATTTGGAAGGAGCTGTCTGAGGATCCTTGGTGAATTTCTGCAGTGCACCTTCTGGACAGTACATACTGCTGCTACTGAGCTTCGGTGGTGGAAGAAGTGGATGCTTGTGAACGTAGTGCCAATCAAGCAGGCTGCTTTGTCTTGGATGGTTTCAAGCTTCTTGAATGTTGTTGGGACTGCACTCATCCAGGCAAGTGAGGAGTATTCCATCACAGTCAGTCTGTGCCTTGTAGATGATGGATAGGCTCTGGGGAGTCAGGAGGTGAGTTACTCGCGGTAGTATTCCTAGCCTCTGACCTGCTCTTGTTGTCACTGTATTTATGTGTTGAGTCCAACTGAGTCTCTTTTCAATGATAACTCCTAGCATATTAATAGTGGGGGATTCAGTGATGGTAACACCATTGAATGTCAAAGGGGCAGTGGTTAGATTGTCTCTTTTTGGTGATGGTCATAGCTTTGCATTTGTGTGGCACAAATATCACTTGCCACTTGTCAGCCCAAGCCTGGATATTGTCCAGATCTTGTTGCATTTGGTCACAGGCTACTTCAGTTTCTGAGGATTTGTGCATGGTGTTCAACATTGTGCAATCATCAGCGAACATCCACACTTCTGGCCTTATGATGGAGGGAAGGTCACTGATGAAGCAACTGAAGGTGGATGGGCCTAAGATACTACCCTGAAGAATTCCTGCAGAGATGTCCTGGAGCTGAGATGATTGACCTCCAAAAACCACAACATCTTCCTTTGTGGCAGGTATGACTCTAACCAATGGAAAGTTTGCCCGATACCCATTGATTCCAGTTTCGCTAGGGCTCAGTGATACCACACTCAGTCGAATGCAGCCTTGATATCAAGGGCCGTTACTTTCACCTCACCTCTGGAATTCAGCTCTTTTGTCCATGTTTGAACCAAGGTTGTAATGAGATCAGGAGCTGAGTGGCCCTGTCGGAACCCAAAGTGGGCATCACTGAGCAGGTTATTGCTGAGCAGGTGTTGCTTGATAGCACTGCTGATGGCACCTTCCATCACTTTATTGATGATCGACAGTAGAGTGATGGGGTGGTAATTGGGCGGGTTTGATTTGTCCTGCTTTTTACGAACAGGATATACCGGGGCAATTTTCCACATTGTTGGGTAAATGCCAGTGTTGTAACTACTGGAATAGCTTGGCTAGGGAAGTGGCAAGTTCTGGAGCACAAGTCTTCAGTAGTATTGCTGGAAAGTTGTCAGGGCCCATAGCCTTTGCAGTACTCAGTGCCTCCAACCATTCCTTGATATCACATGGAGCGAATTGAATTGGCTGAAGATTGGAGTGGGGGAATTAGCTGGCTCTCTGGATTAATAGTCTAGTGATAATACCTTTAGGCCATCATCTTCCCCATATAGCCAAGGTCTTTTTCCTAGGATAGGATAGTCCAAAACTAGAGGGCATAGGTTTTATGTGAGAGGGAAAGATTTAGAAGGGACTTGTGTGACAACTGTTTCATGCAGAGGGTGGTTCGTGTGTGGAACAAGCTGGTGGATACAGTTACAACATTTAGAAGACATCTGGATGGGTACATGAAAAGGAAGGGTTTACAGGAATATGGGCCAAATGTTGATAAATAAGACTAGATCAGTTTAGGATATCTGGTTGGTATAGACAGGTTAGACTGACAGTTTGTTTCTGCGCTGTATAACTTTATGACTCTACCTGCTCCAAAGATGTGTCATAACAAGTCTGAACAGGTTGATTAACAATACCTATAATCAGACATAATGGTAAGATGGATGAGCTGCACATTGGATGGAATGTTGAGCAGGACAGAAATGTTTTTATCATATGTGAGGCCCAATGCTGCTCCATCTCTGCTGTTGTCACCCATTATTGGTGATGCGCAGCTCTCATCCACAAAAAACATATTATCCCACCTTCCACGATCGTTCCCCAGTTGCTCTAACTCCTTGTCTAACCTGACATCGATTTTCAGCTGGAGAACACAACCTCAGGCATAAAAACTGCCATGTTCTTTGTAGCCTTTAATGTCATTCATGATGACACGCATCTTGCAACAATCATCCCTATGTCTCCACATCTCACCTTCAGGCAACTGCCAAACTTTAAACAGACCAGCATTCACAGCAAACGACCCATCCTTCAGGACAACATCGAACACAACACCACACAATTCTGCCATGGCAACCTCTGCAATACATGTCAGATCATCAACATGGATGCTACCATCACACGTAAGAACACCACCCACCACATACACAGCAAACACTCATGTGACTCGGCCTATGTTGTCTATCTTATATGCTGCAGGCAAGGTATATTGGCGAAACCATGCAGATGCTATGACAATGGATGAATGGACACCACACAACAATCGCCAAACAGGAATGTTTCCTCCCAGTCAAGGAACATTCAGCCTCTGATCTTCAGATACGGCCCCTCTAAGGCGGCCTTCGGAGATACACAACAACGCAGAATCGCCGAGCAGAAACTGATAGCCAAGTTCCCTACCCATGAAGACAGCCTCAACCATGATCTTGGGTTCATGTTGTGCTACATGTAACCCCACCACTGTTCTGTGTCTATAATATCTTCCTTACTGTTCAGTTTTAACACCAACACCTTGATAAATTGTTATGATCTCTTTACCTTAATCAGTTTGTACAGTTTTGGATTACTTGTTATTTTGGTTAGACCCTTGGCTTATGACTCTTATATCCATCATGTTATTCCAGTCATTTGGTTTGTCTCCAGTACCATCTTATTTTTAATATTTTGTAATCATCTCTGTTTCATTTAATTGGATCATAGGTCATCCCTTCGCTTGTTATTCAGCTGTTGACACTTTACTCACACCGTCTGACACTTTTGATCACCTGCAGTGACTTGCTATTCAACAATCCACTCACACCTTTTGTATGATCTTTCGATGTCTCTGCCTATAAACTCTGTGTCTGTGCGCTCTTCACTCTCATTTCACCTGATGTAGGGGCTACACTCTGAAAGATTGGACTATAACCTGGTGTCATCTGATTTCTGACCTTGAAAATTCAAAACAGGGTTATAAAATGCTGTAAACTGTTTGTAGAACTAATGATATTTTTAATCTGGGTACTTGATGCACTCCTTTGTATTTCACATTTATATGAACTGAAAACACTAAGGATATAAGTAATGATGTCATGTGCAGATATAGATTTACCTAGCTTTGGAATTATTGGAACAAAAGCTTATTTATCTTCCTGTGGTGGTTTAAAAGCACATGATGAACGTGCACAATGTATATACCTATATGTAGCAATAAGCATAATCATGGCAGATGCACAAGTTTAAATATATCTAAAAAGTAAAGTAAGCTATTTGCTAAGACTGTTCTGGCCCACTCTAGAAATAAGCCTGTTAGGAAATTGTCCCAGAGGCCCATGTTCCTTAAAGTGTAGATTCTCACAGAAAACTGCTATAACAGGCAGGGTTCGATTCTACAAACACAAGAGTTTTTTAAAATTAATTTGACTAACCTCTTTTTCTATTCATCCTGATTTTGGAGCATGCAATTTGTTATTTGCTGTTTGTTCTCAAGTGCTACCAGCTGCCATGTGTTTAATCATCGATGCAATAATTGCAGTATTTGTAACTAATTGTGACTGACAATCAAAAATGCACCACAATGTTTTTGGCATAGCTGATGTATTTCTGTCACCACAGAAAAGTTGGTAATTACAGCAGAAACCCGTTATTAAAAACCTTGATACTCTAATCAGTGATGAGCAAAACCATGTTTTGATTTTCTTTTCCTTCCCTTATTTCTAATTTAGTTTAATTTTCTTACTGTTTGTCTCTGGCTTTCCCCAGCCCACATAGCATTCAAAGATTGACAGCTTAAACAGTAACTCAGTGCCATTCTTTTGTTTTTGGAAATGTGCGATATTAGCCAAAAGAAATTCATCTTTGCCATCTTCCTTCCAGGAGTGTTGTCTGTGGAATTTCTTGACACTTGCCCTACTTAGATCATAAAGGCACTGTGACTAGGATTAAAGATAAAATTTATAAGGAGCCACAATGTTAAACTCATGTTTTAAAATTGTGTAGCAATGTATACTTGTTTGCCATCTTTTGCCTAATAAAGCAGTGTGCTCTTAATCTATGTGTTTGAAATATTTGACCCTGTGATGAACTTCGGACCACAAATTTGAGCCATCACTAAGATTTCCAATTTTCATTTCTAACATAAGCCCGTAAGAAATAGGGCTGTTTGGTCACTTGAATCTGCCCTGCCATTCAATAAGATCATGGCAGATCTGACATTCCTCGTATCCATAACCCTTGAATCCCCGATTGATCAAGTACTGATCTAACTCAGCCTTAAATATTCATGAGGACTCTGCCCCACAGTGTGAGGACCAGTTCTGCCAAGTGAATGAGAGTGTCTGTGGAGGGGGACTGGTTGGGCCTATGAGAGAGGAAGAAGCAGAGAGCTTTTAAGCCCTCCGTGTGGGGCATACAGGTGTACAGGGACTGTATGTCCATGGTGGAGTTGTGGTGTTGAGGGCTGGAGAATTGAAAGTTGTGGAAAAGGTGGAGGGCGTGGGTTGTTTCACACATGTAGGGAGGGAGTTCCTGGAGCAAAGGGGAACGAATAGAATCGAGGTAGGAGGAAATGAGCTCAGTCAAGCAGGAGCAGGCAGACACAATGGGTTGATCGGGGCAGATGTACAGTCCCTGTACATCTGTATTCCCCATGCAGAGGGCTTAAAAGCCCTCTGCTTTGTGCCCTCCTGTAGGCCCAACCAGTTCCCCTGCACTGACACTCTCGTTTGCTTGGCTGAACTGGTCCTCACTTCTCAACAATTTCTCCTTTGATTCCTCTCACTTCCTATAAACCAAAGGAGTAGCCATGGGCACCTGTATAGGCCCGAGCCATGCCTGTCTCTTTGTAGGATTTGTGGAAAAGTCCCTCTTCCACCATTACACCGGCACCATTCCTCACCTCTTCCTCCGCTGTATAGATAATTGCATCAGTGAGGCCTCGTGCTCCCGCAAGCAGCTCAAACCATTCATCAACTTCGCCAACACCTTCCACCCCACCCTCAAATTCCCCTGGACTATTTCTGACACCTCCCTCCCCTTCCTGGACCTCTCCATCTTCATCTCCGGAAACCGACTCACCACCGTCATCCATTTCAAACCCACTGTCTCCCTCAACTATACCTCCTCTCACCCACCCTCCTGCAAAAATGCTTTCCTTTTCTCCCAATTCCTCTGCCTCAACCGCATCTCCTCTATTTTCCGCATTTCTGCCCTCAAACTCCCTAGCCCCAACAGCAATAAGGATAGAGTCCCCTTAGTTCTCATGTACCACCCCACCACTCTCCGGATCCAATGCATCATCTTCTGACATTTCCACCACCTACAATCAGACCCCGCCACCAAAAAGATATTTCCCTCCCCACCCGTCTGCTTTCCACAGGGACCGTTCATTCCGCAACTCCATTGCCAGCTCTATACTTCACACCAACTTCTCCACCACACCCGGTACCTTTCCCTGCAATTACCAGAGGTACAACACCTGCCCCCACAACTCCCCCTCACCTCCACCCAAGGCCCAAAACAATCCTTCCAAATCCAGTCAAGATTCAACCGCACTTCATCCAACCTGATCTATTGTATCCATTGCTCCCGATGTGGTCTCCTCTATATCAAGGGATACCAAATGCAGACTCAGCGACCAGTTCGCGGAACATCCATACTCTGTATGCAACAACCAACCTGACCTTCTGGTTGCCATCTAGTCTAATTCCCCCTCTCATTTTCCTGATGGCATGTCCATCCTTGGCCTCCTCCACTGTCAGAGTGAGGTCAAATGTAAACTGGAGGAACAACACTGATATTTTGCCTTGGAAGCTTAGGGCCCAATGGCCTTAACACTGACCTCACCAGCTTCAAAATCCCTCCACCCCCAGCCTTATCCCATGTCCGGTCCACCCCCTCCTGACCTGCCCAACCTGTCCAGCTTCCGACTCATCTATCTGCTCTGCCCTTCCCACGGGCCAATCACAATAATCCCCAACCTGCATCCACCTATCACCATCTCTTCTACCCTTCCCCCAGCCGCACCCACCTCCCTATATTTATTTCTGGGCTTCCCCCAATCCCCAGTACTGAAGACAAGTTTTGGTCTGAAACATTGACTTATCTGCTCCTTGGATGCTGTCTGACCTGCTGTGCTTTTCCAGCCTCACACCTATAGACCCATAAGTATCCTATCCTCTCATTCTTATAAACTCCGGTGAGTAGAATCCCAACCTGTTCAGCGTTGCTCGTAAGGACAATCCTTGATATCAGGGATCATCCTAATGAACCTTTTCTGAACTGTCTCCAATGGAATGATATCTTTCCTTACATATGGAGACCAAAACTTTTCACAGTACTCCAGATGTGGTCACATCAGAACCTTGTACAGTTGCAGTAAGACTTCCCTACTCTTATATTCCAGGTCCCTTGAAATAAGGGCCAACATTCCATTAGCCTTCCGGATTACCTTCTGCACCTGTGTGCTAACTTTCTGTGTTTCATGCACAAGTACCCCCGAGTATCTTTATGTTACAGATTTCTGCAGATTTTTTCCCTTTAAATAATATTTATTCTTTTGTTCTCCCTTCCAATATCAATAACTTCACATTTTCCCACATTATACTCCATTTGCTAACTTTTTGCCCACTTAATTATCTATCAGTAAGTGTCTGTAAACATTGTATCCCTCTTGCAAATTACCTTTCCACCTATTTTTGTGTAATCTGCAAATTTGACTACAGTAAATCCAGTGTCCCCCAAGTTATTAATACATATTGTAAATTGTTGTGGTCTCAATGCTGATTTCTGTGGCAACTGGTAACCAATGGAGTTCCAATGTGAAAAAGAACCCTTATCCCCACTCACTGTTTCCTGCTCATTAACTAATTCTCTATCCATTCTGATGTACTGCCTCCGACACCGGGGGCTCTTATTACGAACATGTTTTGAAAGGTACCTTGTTGAATGGCTACTAGAAGTCCGAATACAACACATCTACTGTTCCTTCTGTCCACTCTGGTTTAGATTTTCTCCAAAAACTGTATTAAAATTAGTCAGACACTATTTCCCTTTCATGAAGTCATACTGACCCTGCCTGATTAGATTAAGGCTTGCCATATGTTCACAGAATCATGGAATCCCTACAGTGTGGAAACAGGCCCTTTGGCCCAACAAGTCCACACCGACCCTCACAGCATCCCACCCAGACCCATCCATCTATAACCCACCTAATCTATACATCCCTGAACACTATCGGCAATTTAGTATGACCAATCCACCTAGCCTGCACATCTCTGGACTGTGGGAGGAAACCGGAGCACCCGGAGGAAACCCACGCAGACACAGGAAGAATGTGCAAACTCCACACAGACAGTCGCCTGAGGGTGAAATCGAACACGAGTCCCTGGCGCTGTGAGGCAGCAGCGCCAACCACTGAGCCACCGTGCCGCCCCTATTACTTCCTTAATAGTTGACTCCAATACTTTTCTAACAAGAAATGTTAGGCTAATCAGCTTATAATTAACCTGCTTTGTTCCCCCCTTCCTTTTTGAATAGGGGTGTTACATTGGCAGTTGGCCAATCCTCTGGTACTTCTCCAGAAACCAAGGATTTTTGGAATATCACATCGAATGCAGCTACTATCTCTATATCTACCTTTTTGTAGTTTCTAGGGGGCAGGTCATCACAGCCAGGGGATTTAGCAGCCTTTAGCACCATTAGTTTGCCTAATACTACTTCTTTAGTGATGGTGGTCATACTTAATTCCTCTCCTGCATTCTTTAGTATTAATGGGATGCTTAAAGTATCTTCCACTGTACAGACTGATGCAAAATATCTGTTTAGTTTCTATGCCATTTCCTTGTTCCTCATAACCTTCTCCAGAGATTTATTTTCTAAGGCGCCTGTGTTCACTTTGACTTTTCACTTCCTGTATATTATATTTACAGAAGTTCTTATTGTCAGTTCTTATATTCCTTGCTAGTTTGCCCTTGTAGTTAATTTTCTGTGCCTTTATTATTGTTTTAGTCCTCCTTCTCTGGATTCTGAATTTAACCTAGTCTTTGTGGCTATCACTGACTTTGGCCTCCTTACATGCTTTATCTTTCAACTTAATACTCTTCTTAACTTTCTTGGTTAACCATGGTTGGTTTATACTTCTCAGAATCTTTCCTCTTTCCTGGGATATACTTTTGCTGAGAATCATGAATTACCTCCTTAAATGTCTGTCATTACTTGCTTACTGTCATTCCTGTTAATCCATCAGGTCTGTTTACTTTAGCTAATTCTGTCCTCATTTCATTATCATTCCCTTTATTTAAGTTAAACACATTTGTTTCTGACCCACATTTCTCACCCTTGAACTGATATTAAATTCTATGATGTTATGATCACTACTTCCTAGGGGATCTTTTACTCAGAGTTCATTTATTAAACCTGCCTCATTATCCATTACTTTATCCAAAGTAGCCTGCTCCCTGGTTGGCTACCTGACATATTGCTCTAGGAAACCATCGCTGACGTACTTTTGAATTGGTTGTCGTAGTTACCCTTTCCAATTTAATTAACCCAATCAACATGGAGATTAAAGGCATCCATAATTATTGCTGTATTCTTTTTACATGCTTCTATTCTTTGTTGATTTATAGCCTTTCCTACAGAGTAGCTAGTGTTTGGTGATCTGTACGCTGCTCCTACATTTTCCTTCTTTCTCTTGCCATTTTTACCTCCACCAAAATAGACCCTACATCATTCAAGCCTAGATTATCTCTCACAACTGTCCTCATTTCATCACTTACTAATAGTGCTATCCCACCACCTTTCCCATCCCTCCTGTTTCTCCAAAAGGTCAAATATCCCTGAACGTTACGTTCTCATTATTGAGTTCCTTGTAACCATGTTTCCATGATGGCTACGAAATCACATTCATTTACCTCAATTTGTACTATCAGTTCATCTAATGTATTTCAATGATTTGTGTAATAAGACATGAAACCTTTAAGTTTGTTATATTATCAAATTTCCCTATACTTTTGTGGTTCCTTGGTACAATATGACAGTCACATTCTGTCCTTTCCTTTTATTTTCTGGTAACGATTAACCTCAACACTAACCTGCAACTCTACCTTCTCCTTTACCTCTGATTTTATGATTTTCCATGCAGCTGCACACACCCAATTCCGGCCCTCCCACTATTGAGTTTAAAGCCCTGTCTACAGGCCTAGTTATGCATTTCAGGTCTTGATCCCAGTGTAATTCAGGTTGAGCACTGGAACATCTCCTTCCTTCCCCAGCACTAGTGTTAATATCCCATGAATTCAAACGCATTTTCCAAACCAACCAAACTTTGAGCCACACATTTACCTCTTTAATCTTGTTGGCCCTGTACCAATTAGTTCATGGCTCAGGTAGTAATTTGGAAATTATTGCCTTTTTGGTTCTACTCTTTAAATTAGCCCCCAACTACTCCTATTCCCTCAACAGAACCTCTTTAGTCTTTGTACCTATATCATTGGTATCTGCATAGAACATGCCAACTGGTTCATTTCCCTCCCACTCCAATATCCTCTGCAGCCCAGATGAGATATCATGAACCTAAGCACCAGGTATGCAACACAGCCTTTGGGACTCTTGATCCTGGCTGCAGAGAACAGTGCCTATTCCCATGACTAAATTACCCCTGATCACAACTACATTTCTCTTTTCATCCTGCTGTTCAATGGCTCCCTGTTCCATGGTCAGTTTGCTCATCCTCCCTATAGCCACATCCCGCTCTCGTCCACATAGGGAGGAAGAATCTCAAACCTGTTGGACAAGCTCAAGGGCTGAGGGTCTTGCAGCACTACCTTTTGGATCCCTCTGTCTGCCCCACTGGCACTCACACCTTCCAGTCCCTGACTACTGACCGAATTCGGGTAATTAATCGAAGGGATGTGACTGCCTTTTGAAACACAGCATCTGGTAACTCTCCTCCTTCCTGATGTTTTGCAGTGTTTGATCCTTGGACTCTAGCTCATCAACTCTGTGCTGGAGTTCTTCAAGCAACTGACAAATGTAGTCACTGTGAACCATGATGGGGTGCACCAGCTCGCATGACATGCTGCTACAACATCACCTGGCCCTGCATCTCTATTTTAATTACAACTTAATTTGTTTATTTAAAAGTTTCTGACTGGTCTTTTAGTTTTTAGTCTGTAAAATATTTGTCCTCTTTACCACTGACCTGAATGTAACCTATAATAGATAGTCAAATTAGTAGCTATAAGCAATGGTTTGCCTGTGATGTCACTTTTTGCTTTGTGCTGGGCACCCGATCCTGGGCTTCAATTGATCCTGCTAAAAAAAGACTTTACAAACCATGAACCAAAACAACTGAGTGAAAAGCACCTCTTCCCCTCTGCACTGAATTCCCACAATGCTCCAAAATCCCAGAAATATATACTCACACGGGCTGTGCCTCACACTTGATGTGATTTCATCTGACTACACCCCAATCTGTTTATCTGAAGCTCAAATTCTCAGCCTTATCTTTTTACCGCTGTACTTGTCTATTCCAAAGCTGATTCTCCAGCTCAGCCCTTGGTAAACTCAAAGCCATCAAAAGAACACTGTCGCCTATGTCTTTGGTCATTGGCTTAACACCACCTCTGATTATTGATTTCTGTTTGTTCCCAATCAGGCAATGCCCTGATTTTAAAATTCTCATCCTGCTTTTCAAATCTCTTCATGGCCTCACTTCACCCGATTTTAATAATCTCCTTCAACTCCACAACTCTTCACAATACCTATGCACAATTAATCTGGCCTCTTGTGAATCCCTAATTCTAATTACACTATTGGCGGCTGTGTCTCCAGTTACGTAGACCAAATCTCTAGAATTCCTTCCCTAAACTTCTTGTCTCATTACTATGGCTTTCCCCCTTTAAGAATGTTCCTTAAAACCAATGTCCATGACCAAGCTTTGGTTAACCTAAAATCTTATGTGGCTCAGTGTTAAATTTTGTTTTTTAAAGCTTCTGAAGTGCCTTGCATAATTTCATTTTGTTAGAAGTGCTATACAAATACAAGTTATTAATGGTATAATGAGGAAATGTGTCTTGTCAAATACTTCCTGAAAATTCTATCCATCGCCTTCTCAAAACAATTACATTTGTCACTCGCAATGCCTTTAAAGAAAATGAAGTTTCTAGTAACTGAAGTTAGGCACAATTTTACAATTACAACATTTTTCTTTCTCTTCACTTTTATTCGAAGTTGTCATATTTTCCAATCCCAGACTCAATTTTCATATGTGAGGAAGATTAAAACGTGATCAGATTTTATTGAAACATGTGGTTTTCTAAAGAGTGTTGCTTGAAAATATTTATTTATTCTTTGAAGTAGCAGCAGAAACCTATCTGAACCAAGACAGTAGTCAAAGCATGACAGGTTGCCTTAATTCTTATGCTATAAAAGGTGAAATATTATAGTTATAAATGTTTTAACATTCTAACCTGTATCAATCACAGTATATAGATCCTAATTATTTATTTACAAAGTACTTACAAAACTTATATAGCCATCAAAAATTAGATCAGTTTCTCTCTTTAACAAACCTTTCTTTTGTTTAACCTATTTGTGGCTTAAAAAAGTAAAACAGACTTGTACATGAAGGATTCTCAGCAGATGGCATTAGAACACAAAACTGTTGATCCTTACCTGATATCCAAAGGAGCCCATCAGCCATACATCCTGCATGGCAGGAGAGTGATCTATCAAAGGACTGTACAAAAGACCACTTGTTCTTCTTTGTACAGTATCTCTCGACAGTAGGCAAAACCTGTCGCAGTTCATTCCTCCCACCCACTGCATATAGATATTCATCCAAGGTTCCAAGTACAAAATGCTCGCGGCAGTTTTTCATGGGAGCTATTTCTGTCCAAGTGTTACTGCGAGGATCGTAACGGCATGCAGTCCTCACTGCACAGGTGCGACCTGTTGCATGTTCCACCTCTCCACCTGCTACAAAAAGGAAGTCTCCCATGACAGCCACACAATGATGACTTCTTCCCACAGGCATCGGAGACAGCTCACTCCAGTTTGAAACCCTCGCTATGTGAACATTCTCCTGGTTCACTGGATTAAAGTAACGCAGGTCTCTCACTTTGCAAATCTCGCGTTTCTTACCACCTACAATATAAAGTGTTTCTGACTGAAAGCGAGGTCGTGTCCTGATAGTTTGCCATATGGGCTGTGCATAGATGCTCTGGTGGTACTCCAAGGATTCAGTTATGAAAGCTGTGACAGTTTCACTGGCCTGAACCAGAGGGTGGGACAGGGCTACAGCATGTAGTGTGTCAACGTTCATCAAACCAAAGCGTACATATTGTAAGAGCTCATCCAGATACTGATATCGACAGCCATTTTCCAACCACCTGACTGCCAACTGTCAAAATAAAACAAAGTAGCCTGGTTAGTCTTGTAAAACAAGAAAATACCCCATTATTTTGGAAAGTCAATCATTATTACACTTACAACTTGAAATTTAGAATTATTAAATAATTCTATCATTCATACATAAACCTAGGATACAATCTTCCTATTTGGATGGTTAATAGCTAATTCAAAATTCCATTCAATTTCTGACTACAGCTTGAAATCTAAAACAACAACAAAAGTAATGCAAATTAAGACATTTATTTTCTCAGTCTGAAGTTTAAATCATAATTGCACTCAACAACGATAATTAAATTAAAAGGCGTTTTATGTGACCAAAATGCCACTGATCCTTTCACTGCAATTGTACTTTGTTTAACTAGGGTGCAACCGCCGACAACATTTATCCTACTTACATAATTTATCAAAATAAATCAACACCCACATTATTTCAAATGTTACTGTAACCATATTCTCACTGTCCAGAGACATAACCTATTGTTGCTCAATAAGAAGCTATAGACAACACTGCATTTATACATTTTAGGTTCACTTGGTATTATGTAATTGGCATCATCCTTGATGACAGGAGTGTGAAAAATGAATCCAAATGGGGAAAGGCAGCATCAAAATGTTGCTTTTATGATGTTGAGAAATATTTATTTTTCACTACTCTTTCCCTGAAGAAACTGTAATCCTTGCTCGCACATAGTTCCATTGGTCAGTAATATGTTTGTATGTTTGGACAATGCATTGGAGTGTCAGGTTATTCAACTGTAGAGTGCATCATAATTGAGCCAAATTCAATCCTTGCTGCCTGTGATTAGGATGCAGTAAATTGTTGCCAGATGTACTCTTCCTAATGCAGGAAAATAAAAAGTTAATTACTTCACTCTTCAAGCTATCTCAGCTGACTTAAGTGAGTTCAGCACAGACTGAAAATTGAAACTGGGACCTCAGTAGCTCATCTACCGAAACTTGAAAACTTCCCAGTCAGAATGAGCACCTTGAAGTAAGGACCAGAGGGAACTGGGGAAAGAAAGACAACCATAATAAACACTTCAGTATAAGGTCCTAACTCATTTATTCTTGAGGTTTATGGATCATGTATTTTAATCTTATTCAAGTTTGCTTTTGCATAAAATGCCAGTCTTTGATGGTCATAGCCAAATTACTGATACACAATATTAAAATACAGAAAACATTTAATATACTTTAAATGTATTAATCTTTAATTTCATTGATGGATTTTAATACTTGGGATACTTGTTTGAAAGAAATACCTTTAAATGAGCCATGACATGCATTTTAAAATCATTCCAGAAGACAGCTAATCTGTCAAGCTTCACAGTGAAGTACAAAACAGATGCCTAAACAACATAGCTAAGCAACTGAAATAAACCAAAGAACTGCAGATGCTGGAGATGTGAAACAAAAGCACAAATTGCTGGTGAAGCTCAGAAGGTCTGGCAGCATCTGTGGGAAGAAAGCACAGTTAACATTTCAAGTCTAGTGATGCATCAGAGTCACCAAACTTGAAGCATTAATTCTGCTCCCTTCCCACAGATGCTGCCAGGCCTGCTGAGCTTCACCAGCAATTTCCATTTTTGTTAGCTAAGCTACTGATTTGTATTAAAACAGTTGAAACTCACAAGCAGCAACAAACATCTCATCTGCGGAAATAACCACAGACTAAAAGCAACTTCCCTAAATTCATTCTGCAAAAAGAAAATGCTGAAGTCTCTCCTGTATTTATCAATGGCATCGTGGTAGCTTTGACAATGGGAGATTGAAACTCCTCTGTTCACATGGATTGTTCCTATTGTATGCCAAAGGTCAGCTATCACATGACCAGAACACATTCTCGTGAAAAATTATATTATAAACTTGTCTGTTGGTTACACAGTAACATTAAAAGCACAGCCACTCTCTCTCAAAAGTATCTTTTTTAAGGCTCAGACCCTATTCCTGTCACAATTTGAAAAATATCACAGGTATTAAATTTAAACTTCATATGCCATATCATCCACTCTAAAACGGCCACCAGTTCGCATGGTCAGTAAGCCCACTGGAACTTCACCAACCATGGAACCCTAGAATGTACTTTCAGACTTCAACTTTTTATTCAAATTCACCTCCCCTGAGCTTGTAATTTGTATTGTTTTACTTTGTTAGTGAGTGTGCATGCTTAAAGATTTGGGACAGTCATACCTTTTAATAATGTTTATGCATTTAACTGAGTGAGTATTTAAAATACTAAAACTATCTACATATAAACATAGAAGATAGGAGCAGGAGGAGGCCATTCAGCCTCTCGAGCCTGCTCTGCCATTCTTCACGATCATGGCTGATCGTCCAATTCAATAGCCTAATCCTGCTTTCTCCCCATAACCTTTGATCCCATTCACCCCAAGTGCGATATCTAGCTGCCTCTTGAATACATTCAATGTTTTGGCATCAACTACTTCCTGTGATAATGAATTCCACAGGTTCACCACTTTTGGGTGAAGAAATGTCTCCTCATTTCCGTCCTAAATGGTCTACCCCAAATCCTCAGACTGTGACCCCTGGTTCTAGACACACCCACAGGAACAGTCTCTTTGCATCTTCCCTGTTTAGTCCTGTTAGAATTTTATAAGTCTCTATGAAATCCCCCCTCATTTGTCTGAACTCCAGCGAAAACAATTCTTAACCTAGTCAATCTCTCCTCATACTTGCTTATTCAACCGAATTTTTTTCCTCATTGCCTTACACATGGCCAAGTACATACTGAATTGAGATATCAAGTCTTTTTTTTAAAGCTATGTTATAACCAACATTAGGAGGGAAGAATGAAGAAAATAATTTACACTTCTAAACTTGATAATAACAATATGCATATACCTCATCATAGTTGAGTCATCATGATGTTAGTTTATTCAAAATGAGTCAAATCTGAACTGAGGTGATTGAGAATAAACAAAAGCGAGGAAAGTATCAGAGAACCTAACAGTTTAAGCAATTAAATGGTCATGAAGTTTGAGTCTGCCAAACATGCTAGTCAAAGAAAGGAGACAGTGGGTAGAATCTACTATTTTCATCGACTGTCTTGTTCAGTTGCTAGTAAATTGGTTAGATATCCCAAGTGATTCTCCAAAGTAAGTGCCATCATGCCTTCCTCTAATCAGGCAATTTAGAAGCCAGCGGCTAAAGGAGACTAGCCACATTATTCCAGCAATGGCTCCGTAGTTAGCACTGTTGCCTCACAGCTGCAGGCATCTGGGTTCAATTCCTACCTTGGGTGACTGTATGTGTGGAGTTTGCACATTCTCCCAGTGTCTGTGTTGGTTTCTGCCAGGTGCTTTGGTTTCCTCCCACAGTTCAAAGCTATGCAGGTTAGGTGGATTGGCCATGTGGGGTTATGGGGATAGAGTGAGGGTTTGGGTTTTCGGAGGGTTGGTGCAGACTTGATGGACCAAATGGCCTCTTTCTGCACTGTACTGTTCTATGATTTTTACCTATTTTCACCTCCTATATAAGCAGCTCGCTTTCCTCCCTCCTGTGTGAGCAGGGATCTGGTAGTTTGAGCTTGCTACTTGCTGTCCTGGAGATCCATCTTGTCCAGCACTCCCCAACATCCAAAGGCACACTCTACGGGCAGCTCCCAATTCTAATCTAGCTGAAATAGCCACCGCCATGTCAGTGTCTGAGCTGGTGGAAATCGCAGATTACAGCCTCACCACTGCTTCATCCAAGGGATCTGTGACTTCCTAGTCACAGGTGGAGGAGGTGCTAGTCTCTTCAAGGCAGAGACTGCATACATTGCTGGTCCCTGCAGAAGTAGTTGTGAAATAGAGGTAAGAAGCTTGGGCATGGTAAAAATACACTCATTGTGCAGGTAATGAGGCAGCAGCAAAACACTTGGCATTCAATCCAACTTAAATGAGACATAAGCAAGGACTGAAAGAGATGAAAGTGGCTGGTACCGTTGTTACTGTGTTGCAGGTAGGGGAAAGGTGTGAGGTGTCCTGAATGTAGGCAGATTGGAGGGCAGGAAGCATTAGTCGGTTGGTGTGGGTAAGAGCCATTGAAGGAAGATGCTGCATGCAAGAGTGAGTGTGGTAGGCAGTGAGGTTTGTTGAAAGGGGTGTGTAGTGGCACAGTTAGTGAGTGGGGCAACAGGAGAGAGAAGACAGTGGCATTTATGATTGTGGTACTTAGAAAGTCATTAACTATCTTCTTGCCCAGATTGTGGATGTCTCACTGACCTGGAGGGCAATTTTGGACCAAGCTGGCAGGGTCTGATGGTGTAGTCTCCCTTAGCGGTCCTGATGACCATCCTGTCCACAACTGAATGGCAGTTGACAAACTGGGGTGCAAACTCGCCTCTGTCTGTTATCTGTGGTAAAATTCTTCCCATATTCCAACGGTGAAGTGCTATTTGTGACTGGCAGCATTGACCTGGTGTTGCATAGTTGCTTTAATTGTAGCACCAGCAGTGTGTATTGCAGAAGGCACTGGTAGTGGCAAGTATATCCACTGCTGCAGTACCACAGCGTGTGATGCATACACAAGATAAGCTGCAGAGAATTGTGTGAGATAACTTGACAGACCTCACGGACAGAAAACTGTGAAATTCCTTGAAATTCACCCTTAGCAATTGGAGGTAAAATTCAACCTCATGTGATGAGACTCATGCTATTTTTCTTTCTGAGTTTTCATATTTTAATATTTAAAATTATTAAGACTCCTTACCTGCCAACTTTAGAGTTAAGGCTTTGTTACTAGGACTAGCAATAACCACTTTTATTCTCAATCTTTTTTTTCATTTTCAGGTTGATTTTCTTTAAGCCTGTGCCTTAAGAATCATCTTAGCTTGCAGTGGTTAACTTTGTCATGGAGCCCAATAGTTCAGTTATGTGTTAACTGACTATTAGAAGTCTTGACTGTGCTCATCAGCCTAGTTTTTCGGTGAAAATGACCCTTCCATCTACAGATTAAATTTGTTTCAGAGATAGTAGGAACTGCAGATGCTGGAGAATCTGAGATAACAAGGTGTAGAGCTGGATGAACACAGCAGACCAAGCGGCATCAGAGGAGCAGGAAGGCTGACGTTTCGGGTCTAGACCCTTCTTCAGAAAAAAAAAGAAAAAAAAATTAAATTTGTTTGGATGCCCAATACTTTTTTCTCAGTACTCAATTTGCTTTCCTCTTCTTAGCTAGTAGTGGGTTTTTACTGTTCTCACTGCCTGTTCTCCCTATTACTGGCTGTGAAAGTCTTTCTCGAGACATAAATTTCTGGTGGTTTATCTGGAAGAGTTTCTATTCAAAGATTTTTTTTTTCCTTTGCAGCTTCTGTTCAGATCTGAGGCTTTATTGGCTGCTTGCTGGTCTAAAAGCTGCACTAAATGCTGCAAAATATCTTATGTAACAGAGTCTGATCATTAGTCATTACCTAATATAACTATAGCTTCTGCATGTATTCATATCCATGTACTTTGTTTCTTCCACAGAATCTCACCCTATTATTTCTTCTAGTCTATTTTACAATATGTTTGCTAACAGCCAATGTACTGATGAGGACTGTCGATCTCATATGTTCACCACCAACTATTGCTGATAGTGTGAGCACACTTGTACGTACGCAATATTAAATTGATATTTTTAAAACTAAAAATATTCTAATTGTTTAACATTAACATTCCTCTTACCTGAATTATTTTATTAAAATTGTATCACTAATTAGAATTTGTCATTATGAGAGATATTACTGTTAACGCACAGTCTCCTTGGTGTCAGCAAACACAGCTTCTGTTTTCACTCTGCCCATGATATATTTACACTCTGTGACGTGAAGCATTGTGACATTATCTCAAGGTTGCTCCAGAGTTTTGAAGTCCTGACGCAATAGGTTTATGTATTTCAAAAAGTTCGCTTCTCACGTGTCTTGAACTCAGCGGATATTGGCTTAACTTGTTCAGCACTTCTTCACAAGGTAACCCTTTCACTTCAGGAATGGAGTGAGTGAATCTTCTCTGAACTACTTCTAAAGCAATTACATCTTTTTCAAATAAAAAGGCCAAAACTACACAGTATTTCAAATGTGGTCTCACTAATAACCTTTAGAGCTGCAGTAAAATTTCCCTACTTTTATATGTCATTCCCCCTGCGACAAGTGAGAACATTCCATTAACATCTCTAATCACTTGCTATATCTGCATACTAAATTTATGTGACTCACGTAGCAGAACACCCATATCTCTGTATACCACCAAGTTCTGACATTTCTTTCCATTTAAATAGGATACTGTGTTTTTCTTTTCATCCTGCCAAAGTGGCCAAGTTTACATTTGCCCACATTTACTCCATCAGCTATTTGTTTTGCAGAATCACTTGATTTGTCTATCTTTCCTTGCAGGCTCTGTACCTCCTACTGTCAACTGATAGTTTTACTTATTTTGGTGTCAAATTTAGCTACCGTACATTTGTACCCCTTATCCAAACCACACATTTATTTTAAATAGTTGAAGATGCAGCACTGATTGCAGTAGCACTTCAGCAATGAAAGCTTGCCAATCTAAGAAAGATGCATTTATCCCTACTCTCTGCTTCCTGTTTCCATCCTTTATACATGCTAAAATGTTAACGCTACACCTCTCTCCAGCAATCTTTGATATGGTACCTTAAAGAGTGCCTTTTGGAAATTCAAATACACCATATCTAAGGATTTTCCTCTCCACCATGGACAGCACTTCATCGAGGTCTTTAACAGATTAGTAAAAGATTTTGGGTCTGCCTGATCAAATCATGATTTTCTTTCTTGCACTTAGCCACTCTAGCTTTAGTTGCCCTTTTCCTATTCAAATACTCTTAAAACTTCTTACTATCTGCTTTCACTTGTACTTTACATTCAACCTAAAATAACACAGTGTGGAGCTGGAGGAACACAGCAGACCAGGCAGCATCAGAGGAGCAGGAAAGCTGACCCTTCTTCTGAAGACGGGTCCTGACCCAAAACGTCAGCTTTGCTGCTCTTCTGATGCTGCCTGGCCTGCTGTGCTCCTGCAGCTCCACACTGTGTTATCTATGATTGCATTGGCAGTTCTTACTATCTCTTTACATTCAACCTGTTCTTTTTGACTATGATGGACC
>NC_063336.1:45905212-45919198 GCF_021869965.1 Rhincodon typus
TATTATTTTGCCACATGAGGTCAAATTGCCTTTCTTTCTCACTGTGTATAGTTTTTTTCCTAAGAGTTAATAGGTATCCCCTCTAAAGGCTGCCATGTTACACGATACAAGCCTATTTTGTGCACTGAAGTCTGGGTTATTAATTCAGATCAAAGGAGAGGTTCTAATACTGACTCCTGGGGGATCGTAGCATACAGCTTCCTCCAGCCTGAAAAGCAACTGTTCACTACTACTGTTTCCGGTCATTCAACCAACCATGGATCGATGCTGCCAATGTCCCTTTTATCCATGGCATTGACTTTGCTGGTGAGATAGTTGAGAGACAACCTATCAATTGCATAATACTAATCAACCATCATCATTGTGTCAGAAAACAATTCATCTTTAATGAATTCATGCTGACTTTTAGTTCATCTATTTTTTTCCAACTTTCTGTTAATGTTGTCCGATTATCATTTGCATTATCCATCACTTTTCCATTCATCAAAGTTAAATTGACTGGCCTTTAGTTGTTGGGCTTTCACACTATCTTTGAACAAGGGTGTAAAATTAGCAATTCCTCCACCCGTGGCACTACCCAAGTCTAAAGATTATAGCCAGTTCTTCTACAATGTCCATCCTCATTTTTCTCTGGATCCTTGAATGCATCTCATCAAGTCGCAGTGACGTATGAACTTTGAATACAGCTAGTCTTTCTATTACCACTCCCTAATCCTTATTTTATGATTTTCTTCTGACAATTCAGGACCTCAGATACTTCCTCTTTAAATATCACTGATGGCATCTTTTCCTGGTAAAGACAGATGCAAAATATTCATTTTGTACCTCAACATCCAACTCTGCTTCTTTGCCTAATCCTCCTCAAATCAGCCTACCTCTCTTTATCCTATTTAAATACCTAAGATGACTTTTGGAGTCCTTTTTATGTTGGCTCTCAATCTCTTTTCACAGTCTCCACCAGATTCTTTTATATCTTTTTGCCTTTTCTTCTGAATTTTCTATGTTCAGCCTGGTTCTCATATGTCATTTCAACCTGTCAGCTGTCTTGTGAGACAACAAGGTGCAGGGCTGGATGAACACAGCAGGCCAAGCAGCATCATAGGAGCAGAGAGGCTGACGTTTCGGGCCTAGACCCTTCATCAGAAAAGGGGGAGGGGAAGGGGGTTTTGAAATAAATAGGGAGAGAGTGGGAGGCGGATAGAAGATGGATAGAGGAGAGGATAGGTGGAGAGGAAACAAACAGGTCGAAGAGGCGGGGATGGAGCCAGTAAAGGTGAGTGTAGGTGGGGAGTTAGGAAGGGGATAGGTCAGTCCAGGGAGGACGGACAGGTCAAGGGGGCGGGATGAGGTTGGTCGGTAGGAGATGGAGGTGCGGCTTGAGGTGGGAGGAGGGGATAGGTGGGAGGAAGAACAGGTTAGGGAGGCAGGGACGAGCTGGACTGGTTTTGGGATGCGGTAGGGGGAGGGGAGATTTTGAAACTTGTGAAATCCACATTGATACCATTGGGCTGCAGGGTTCCCAAGCGGAATATGAGTTGCTGTTCCTGCAACCTTCGGGTGGCATCGTTGTGGCACTGCAGGAGGCCCAGGATGGACATGTCGTCTGAGGAATGGGAGGGGGAGTTGAAATGGTTTGCGACTGGGAGGTGCAGTTGCACTTTTTGCTGTTTCACTTTACATATTATCTCTTTCATCATCCAAGGTATTCTGGTTTTGTTGGTACTGCCTTTCCCATTTGTGACAGTGCACCGCAACTGTACTCAAATCATCTCCTCTTCAAAAGCAGCCCCTCATTCCACTCAACTTTTTCTTGTCAATATTTGGAGCAAATGTATCTGGGCCAGATCCACTTTCACCTCATTGAAATTGACTCTTCCCAAATGAATTATTTTTGATTCTTGATCGTCCCTTGTTTTTGCCATAACTAAACTAAAACTTATGATTCTTTTCCAAAACTAAAACACAGCAGATGCTATAAACTTGAAATGAAAACAAAAAAAAATCTTGAAAATCTCAACAGGTCAGCAGAACCAATGAAAGGTCATTGACCTGGCGAGTTAACTGTTTCTCTCTTCAGATGTTTTTGACCTGCCAAATTTTTGACCAGAGCTTTCACTTTTTATTCCTTATGAGTTCACATTTATTGTCGTCCTAAATGTTTCCCCACTGCCACTTGATCCACCTGAAGCAGTTCATTTCCCACAAGCAGATTCAGCAATGCTTTCCTCCTCATTAGGCTGTAATAATACTGAACTAAAAAAATTTCTCAGAACATACTTTTGAAACACTTCTTCCTCTCTGCTCTTTACATGACTACAATCCCAGTCAATGTTATGATAAAGTCCATCATTATAATTACACAATACTTCTTTCACTTGCTTCTAATTTCCTTGCAAATTTGTTCCACTATTTTCTTTCCCAACAGTTTCTGGCTTAAAGAGACAAGAAACCTTTATTTTGGTCTAAAATTTAAAACCAGACTGCTCAGGGGAGATATACTTCTACACACA
Organism: Rhincodon typus; assembly: GCF_021869965.1. Lineage (NCBI taxonomy): Eukaryota > Metazoa > Chordata > Chondrichthyes > Orectolobiformes > Rhincodontidae > Rhincodon > Rhincodon typus. The sequence goes on from NC_063336.1 coordinate 45,907,723, forward strand.
AATATTGTAGAGGTTTGGAACTCCCTTCCAGAAATGGTAATTGCTGCTAGATCAGTTGTTAACAAAACTCAGATTTAAAATTAAGTAAATGTATTAAGGGATATGGGCCAAAGGTGGGTATATGAGTTAGGCCACAGATCAGCCATGATCTCATGGAATGGTGGAACAGGCTCAAGGAGTTGAATAGCAAACTCCTGTTCTTATGTTCCTGTATTGTTTGGCTCAAACCAAATAGATTTTGTACTTGACCCCTTTATGTGTCTGGTTGCCTTTTGTACTTTGAGAATTTTTAAGAGGCACGTGCAATGCTGCGAGTTCTGCGAATTAGAATTTTCATGATCCTGGAAATTTCAAGTGGGATCAACACTGCTGTTGTCAATAGCACTAACTGCCTTGTTTTTGACAGCCACAGAGAATTCAGTGATGTGTGCATGTGCAAGAGAGAAGAAAGCGCAAGAGTAAAAATAGACATAAAAGGCAAAAGCTGAAGTCCAGGAACTCCCACTACTAAATTCAATGCCAAAAGTTGACTTCCTAGTGGCACTCAACATCAGACACTATTAGACATTGATGCATCTTGTTTTGTACCCTAGTCTTTAAAATGTAGAAGATGAAAGGTGAGTACAGATGTAACACAGCATACAACTCTATTAAAGGTTTTGCAATTACCATGCATCTCATGTTGCTCATATTTACTGCCTGTAATGACACACTTACACCATCACATTTTTCCTGTCTAACTTTGTTGACTCAAAGTGAAACAGCAGCAAATCAGATGTGAAAGGTTATTAAGAACTTATGAAGACAGCCGACCTTGAATGGCTAATCAAAAGAACTTACAAGTAAAACAAGGTGAACAAATCAAGCCACTCAGAACATGTCTGAAAAGATTTGCAACACTATTTTCTCTCCACAACTGAAATATCTAGAGCCAAATATATAGTATGAAACAACATAAAAACTAACACCTGCAAAAAAAAAAGCTCACGTATTAAATAGCACTGTTTTCTGTATTCATCATTAGGGGCATAGTTCTCTGAGCTTTAAGATTTTAGTTCACTGAGTTTTTCAGAGGCATGGGGGTAACTGTACACATTGTGCAAATCCATCAAAAATACTATTATCACTGAAAGCAATTACCATTTTTGTCAAAAATATCAAAATAATCAAGCATGAGTTTTTGAGCTCTGACATAAAGCAATGGTCCAGATCTACCAAATGGGAAGACAATTGTTGGTGGCATTTTATAGAAGTTTTGACACAGCTGACAGTGTAGGAATTGCCCAGAAAGTTGAAGTTGCCACTGCAAAATTACCTGGCATCTGGAATCGTCCAAAAAGGCTCCAACTCTGAGTTGGAGTGTGAAATTTAAACATATTCCAATTTACTTATCTGAATACACCCAACAATCCTTGCCACCCATTCCCACATCCCCAAACCTCACCCACCACCCCCACCGTGGTCCAGCCATTAATCCCGACCTGACACCTCCAACTCTGCCAACCTCGCGCATCACGAAAGTCCCACCCCCTACATGACCAGATCCAAGACTCCAACCCATAACTCCCGCTTGATGTTCCACAGGGGAATCCTCATCACTACCCTGATGCACAACTCCTCCAGCCCTCCAACTAGACCAGCCCTGACAATGTTCCTCGATCCAACAGCACTAAACTATCCTTAGACCTTGCCCATTTAGTTGCTAACACCACTTGGCACCTGCACCAAACACTCATCTGGAACCCTATCTCCCATTCAGCTGTACCCTCATCCATCCACAACCTGTAGTCCCTCACCAATTTGCCACTTGTACCCCCACTCACAGAACCAGCAAACCTACCTGACCCTTTCCCACTTACCTTCTCTCAGTAGCTATCAATGTAGCTTAAGTACCTTTAAACTACAGAATGTGGTAATTACTGGTAAAGGCACGTGTGATTTCAGTGCCAATCCTCTCTGCTGAAGCTTTAATGAATTTCCAGACTTTACTGCACTGTCCTGGCGCGGAAGCTCGCCTAAAAAATTTCAACAATAAATGGGCAACTTTCACCTGAGCTGAGTCAGAATAATTGGGGTCAGAAATATCGGGGTTGGAAATTGGGATTCCAAACCAGATTAGCAGATTCATGATGATGTTTATATCAGTCCTTCATGTAATTCAAATTGATAAAAGCAGACATTAGTTACTTATTAAAACCAAAAGAACTCTGGGTACTGTAAATCAGAAACAAATTAAATTTGAGGTTAGAGTTCATCAGAAAGGATGAGAAAAGTGGATGAAGGAATAATAAGTAACTAATGCAGAAATTGCTGGAAAAGCTCAGCATGTTTGGCAAAATCTGTGGACAGAAATCAGAGTTAACCTTTCAGGTCCAGTGACCCTTCTTCAGAACCTTAACTCTGATTTTTCTGCATTAGTTACTTATTATTCTTTCATCCACTTTTCTCATCCTATCTGGTGAACTCTAACCTCAAATAATAGTTCTGGGGCCTTATTCCCTAATCCACAACTGAAAACATTACCTCACAGTCCTCAAAAATTCAATACAACTGTATAGCAACCCAGAGTAAAAGCATGGAATTTTCGTTTTCATCTTGATTTTATTGTCACGTGTACTGAAATACAGTGAAAAGCTTTATTTACGTGTGTTCAGGCTTCTGTATCTTCTGCCTGAAGAGGTTGTAGGAGGTCATTACCAGGGCACAATGGGTCTTTGATACTGGCTGCCTTTTCTGCGGCAGCGAGCCATGTAAATAGTGTCCACGGATGGAAGGTTGGCTTCTGTGATAAAAACCGAAATAATTGCAGATGTTTCTGTGATGGTCTGGGCTGTACACACCACCTTCTGTAGTTTCTTACAGTCCTAGGCAGAGCAGTTGTCAAACCAGGCTGTTATGCACCCGGACAGAATGCTTTCAATGGTGCATCTATAGAAGTTGGTGATGGATCTTAAGGACATGCCAAACTTTTTGAGCTGCCTGAGGAAGAAGAGGCATTGTTGTGCCTTCTTGACTGTCGTACTTACATGGGAAGTCCAGGACAGGTCATTGGTTATTGTCACTCCGAGGAACTTGATGCTCTTCATTCTCTCAACCTCAGTTACGTTGATGTAGAAGGGGGCATGTTTTCCTCCTTTCTTTCTGTAGTTGATGATCAGTTCTTTAGTTTTGCCGATGTTGAGAGGCAGATTGTTTACACTGCACCACGTCACCAAGCCCTCTATCTCCCTTCTGTATTTTGACTTGTCGTTGTTAGGTATCAAAAGTATTTTCAAAATTTTTCTTTAAACATTTTGCTTATTTTGTTATAAAATCATTGGAGATGTGAAAAGAAAAAAACTGTCTAACTTGATGATTCAGGAGATCATTTGATAAAGTATTCAAGAATATGTACAACTCAAGTTGGAAACTTGACATTGTCACTGACATCCACCACACCACTCTATAGGCTAAAACAAAGAATTGCATTGATATAGCTCTTTTTATGTCTACAGTATATCCCAAAGCTTTGCATATTCAACACTTTTGAAGTAACTTGTAATCAAGGCAAATATTACAGCACTGTGAGCACAGCAAACATTCCTCAGTCTGTAATGAGATTAATGATACAGGTAATCAGCGTTGGTTTCAGTATCAGCCAAGAAATCAGGAGGATCTCCCTGGATTTTGTTCAGTGTCATGGAATTATTCATTTATACCAGATCAGGCAGGGTCTCAGTTTCAGGCCTTGGAATATCCAATATAGTGGCATTTTACATTGTATGTTCAAGTCTCGGAGTGAGGCTAGAATCACAACTTTCTGGTTCAGAGATGAGAATGCAACAGACTGAGTCCATAAGACCGTAAAACATAGGAGCAGAAATTAGTCCATTTGGCCCATCGAGTCTGCTCCGCCATTCAATCATGGCTGATAAGTTCCTCAATCCCATTCTCCCGCTTTCTCCCCGTAATCCTTGATCCCCTTGATAATCAAGAACTTATCTATCTCAGTCTTAAAGACTGTAAAATAAATAATTACTACAATAATTACTACACACAGTAATGCAATCGTCGTTTACCCTGTGAACGTGTGGAGACTTAAGTTAGTATTCTCATGAAAGCTGAAAACTACTAGAAAATCATCCAAGAGGAGAATGGGGAATAATCAACAAGGTTGGCTGCTGTTGGCTGTGTAATGCTACATGTTGGAAGTGGTAAGGTAGGGGACTGGAGGCAGTGTTGGGCAGCTATATATTTCAGAGTGTCATAGAGTCATACAGCACAAAAGAGATCCTTCAGCCAATCAAGTCTGCACTGATCTATCAACACTAATCACACTAGCCAGCCCTCAACCCATGACCCATGACCTTGAGCATTATGACAGTTCAAGGGCTCACATCCCCTTTTAAAAAAAAATGTTGGTTAGTTATTCCACTCCTACCCTCCCGGGTAGTGCATTGCAGATTCCCACCAACCTGTGGGTGAAAAATCTTTCCTCAAGTCCCTGCCTTTTACCTTAAAATTATGACCCCTTGTTATTGACCCTTCAACTAAGGGAAACAGCCACTTCTGATCCATCCTGTCCATGCTCCTCATACTGTTATACACCTCAATCAGGTACCTGCTCAACCTTCTCTGACCTAAACACAACAGCCTGAACGTATCAAGCCTCTCTTCATAGCTAAAATGATCCAACCCAGGCAACATCCTGGTGAGTCTCTTCTGTACACCCACCGCTGCAATCACACCCTTTCTATGGTGAGGTGACCAGAACTGCACTCAGTACTCCACCTGTGGCCTAACCAAAGTCTTTTAGGGCTCCAACATGTGCTCCCTGCACTTATAATCTATGATACAACTGATAAAGGCAAGGGTCCCATACTTACATGTGGAGGATGAGTTTTAGTAGTGGGATGTTTTGACTAATTAGTGTGCTAAGGAAGGAGGTATATTTAAGAGGGTCCCATGTTAAATATTGTATGGAGTGTTGCTTGTCTGAGGCGAATAAGTTCCTATTGCTTCAGCTCTGTTCAGGACACAGGGGTGCTAATTGTGTTTAGGGGGATATATTTCCCCCCACATACTTCTCCACAGGATGGGTTGCACGATACATGTACCCAGTGTGAAATGAAAGTCATATGGGTTTGTGGCAACAGTTCTATCTTTTGGGGATAGGAGTGATTTCAACTAAGGGGAGGAGGCAGACCACTGAAGTGTTTGATCTTGAGTTGGTATTTTGATCCTAGAATTTCTGCTCTGTAGGAGGAGTGGAAGTTGAGGATTAGCTCCCATTCTGAAGCTGCTATTTCCTTCTTTTAAATATTAAGATGAACTTACTGTACATTCAGCACTGTAAATTTACAATTTCATGGGAAACTGCTTGCTTTTCCCTGACTCAGCTGATTCACAGAATGGCCATAAACTCCCTCAAAACACATTCACTCAATACACCATGTCAACATCAAACTCCTTTCTTCTGCCCATTGCACATCATTGGTACTGTTTTGGTATCTATTCTGTTGAAAGCAACCTTGGAACATACAGAAAAATCAAAAGCAAAAACAGAAAGCACTGGAAAACCTCAGCAGGTCCAGCAGCATCTGTAGAAAGGAAAACAGAGTTAATATTTTGAATCCAGTGACCCTTCATCGGTTTGGATGTTATCTCTGCTTCTCACTGCAGATGTTGCCAGACCTGCTGAGTTTCTCCCACACTTTGTTTCAGATTTCCAGCATCCACAGATCTTTGTTTTTGTTTTAATTTTGGAACATACATGTTGTCTTATTTCTATCCATTTGTAACTTGTAGTTGGAATCTCATGTGCTTACAATATTTTCTGTGCATTATCGACTGAGTAGTAGACTTACCTTCATTTACCTTTTCCAATTTTATTAAAAATTATTCATTCTTGGGATGTGGGCATCACTGGCTGGGCAGGCATTTATTGCCTGTCTGTAGTTGCCCTTGGAAGATGGTGGTAAATTGTCTTCTTGAACTGCTGCAGTCCATATGCTGTAGGTAGACCCGCAATGCCCTTAGGGAGAGAATTCTAGGATTTTGACCCAGCAATGGGGAAGGAGCAGCAATATATTTCCAAGTCAGAACGGTGAGTGGCTTGGAGGAGAACTTGCAGGTGGTGCTGCTCCCAGGTATCTACTGCCCTTGTCCTTCTATGTGGAAGTGGTCATGGATTTGGAAGGTGCTGTATGAGGATCTTTGGTTAATTTGTGCAGTATATCTTGTACATAGTACATGCTGCTGCAACTGTATATCGATGATGGAGGAAGTGGATGCTTGTGGATGTGGTGACAATCAAGCAGACTGCTTTTACTTGGATTATGTCAAGCCTTTTGAGTGTTGGAGTTGCACCTATTCAGGTAATTTGGGAGGATTCCGTCACACTCCTGATTCGTGTCTTATAGATGGTGGATAGGCTTTGGGAAGTCAGGAGGTGAGTTACTTGCTGGAGTATTCCTAACTGCTGATGTGCTGTTGTAGCCACCATGTTTATGTGGTGATTCAGTTGAGTTTCAGGTGAATGGTAACCCCCAGGATACTGATAGTGGGGGATTCAGTAATGGTAACACCATTGAATACCAAAAGGCATTAGGATGATTGCTTCCAAATGGGGATAGTAATTACCTGGCATTTGTGTGGCGTGAATATTACATGCTACTTGTCAGCCCAAGCCTGGATATTGTCCAGATCTTGTTGCATTTGAACATGGACTGCTTCAATATCAGCAAGTCACAAACAGTGCTGAACATTGTGCAATCATTGATGAATGTGTCATGTCTAGGAAAAGGATTTCTGCAGCATTAGTGGGCAGACAATTAGGAATCATACCCATATTCACAAAAGAGGCATCAATTAGTTTATCGATGCTCATGCTAATTACTTTCAATGTTATTGATTTGTGTAATAATAATAATAATAATGTTATTCAGATGCAACACCATAAGCATGTTGTGACCACACACTGTACTGTGTTGAATCTCTCTATCATGTTGACTCTATAGTCTACATGTCCATAGTGCCTTCAAGTTACACCATTAAACCTCACCATTTAGAACTGATCACTCGATCAAATTAAACATTGAGTCAAAATGGTGGATACTGTCCTTCCAACTCTTGGCAGTGACCATGTATTTTCCCCTTAATTGCACCAAGTTTCAGAAGGGGTGGGTTGTACAAAATCAGTCTTTCATTACAGATTCATGTTGAGCATGACCACCAAGTAGCTGTTAATTTCTTACAAGGCTTGCATATTGTGTTTGACTGCTGCAATGCACCTTTCAAAATGAAGACTACAGCCTTCAGTATCACTTGTCTGGAATGTCAACATTTGGATATCAGACCACAAAGCATCATGCATGAATTTCTTAAATAGTTTGTAAAATATCCAATTTACAAAAAAGTAAATCAATCACAAAGTAGTTTTCCCATGATGAACAAACCATAAGCAGAAAAGCAGAGACAACACAGTGTGGAGCTGGAGGAACACAGCAGGCCAGGCAGCGTCAAAGGAGCAGGAAAGTTGATGTTTCAGGTCGGGACCCGTCTTCAGAAATGAGGAGGGGGAAGGGAGCTGGGAAACAAATATAAGAGGAGGGATGGGGCTGGGGAATGTAGGTGGGATGGTGATAGGTGAATGCAGGTAGGGAGTTGTGGGGATTGGTCAGCGGGATGGGTGGGGCAGATAGGTGAGAGAGAAGATGAATAAATTGTGTCAGGTCAAGGAGGCAGGGATGAGAGGGAGGGTTGGACAATGAGATGAGGCTGGGGTAGGGAGATTTTAAAACTGGTGAATTCCACGTTTAGGCCATCGGGCTGTAGGCTCATGAGGTGGAATATGAGGTGCTACTGCTCCAGTTTGCAGGTGGTGTCATTGTGACACTGGAGGAGGCCCAGAATGGACATGTCACCCAGGGAGTGGGAGGGGGAGTTAAAATGGTTTGCGACCAGAAGGCGTTGTCGTTTGTCATGTACAGAGCACAGACGCTCTACGAAACAGTCTCTGAGTCAACGCTCGGTCTTACAGATGTGGAGGAGGTCACATTTGGGCCAATGGATACAGTAGACCAAGTTGGCAGATGTACAGGTGAACCCCTGTCGGATATGAAAGGTTTACTTTGGGCCTTGAATGGAGGTGAAGGGGTGGTGTAGGGGCAGGTGTAGCATTTCCAGTGGTTGCAGGGAAAGGCACTGGGTGTGGTGGGATCAGTGGGGAGTGTGGAGCGGATGAGGGAGTCGTGGAGTAAGCGTTCCCTCCAAAAGGCAGATAGGGATGGGCAGGGAAATATCTCTTTTGTCATGGGGTCGGATCGTAGGTGGCGGAAGAGGCGGTGGACGATGTGTTGGATGCGGAGGTTGGTGGGGTGGTATATGAGAACCAGGGGTCTCTGTCTTTATTTTTGTTGGTTGGACGGGGGCTTGAGGGCAGAAGTGTGGGAAATGCAAGAGATGTGGTTGAGGGCATTTTTGATCACAAAGGGGGGAAATTACGGTCCTTGAAATAGAAGGACATCTGCGATGTCCGGGAGTGGAACGCTCCATCTTGGGAGCAGATGCAGTAGAGGTGGAGGAATTGGGAGTAAGGGATTACATTCTTGAGGAAGGGTAGGTGAGAGGAGGTGTAGTCCAGGTAGCTATGGGAGTCGGTGGGCTTGAAATAGACGTCAGTGTTGAGGCGGTTACCAGAGATGGAGACAGAGGGGTCCAGGAAGGGGTGGGACGTATCATTGATGGTCCAGGTGAATTTGAGGTTGGGGTGAAAGGTGTCAGTAAAGTTGATGAACTGTTCTAGCTCCTCGTGGGAGCACAAGGCAGCGCCGATACAGTCATCAATGTAGCAGAAGAAGAGGTGGGGGATAGTATCAGTGTAACAGTGGAAAAGGGACTGTTCCATGTGTCCTATGAAGAGGCAGGAAAACCTGGACCCATGTGGGTGACCATGGCCACCCCCTTAGTCGGTAGGAAGTGGGAGGAGTTAAAGGAGAAGTTGTTCAAGGTAAGGAGGAGTTGTTAAGGGTAAGGACGAGTTTGGTTAAGCAGATGAGAGTGTCAATGGAGGGGGACTGGTTGGGCCTGTGGGAGAGGAAGAAACAGAGGGCTTTTAGGCCATCTGCATGGGGGGTAAATGTATCCGTTGCTCCCGATGTAGCCTCCTCTACATCGGTGAGGCCAAGCCGAGACTCGGAAACCGTTTTGTAAAGCATCTGTGCTCTGTACGTGACAAACAACAACACCTTCCAGTTGCTAACCATTTTAACACTCCCTCCCATTCCCTGGGTGACATGTCCATCCTGGGCCTCCTCCAGTGTCACAATGACACTATACGCAAACTGGAGGAGCAGCACCTCATATTCCACCAAAGGAACTTACAGCCCATTGGCCTAAAGATAGAATTCACCAGTTTTAAAATCTCCCCACCCGGGCCTCATCCCACCTCTAACCCTCCCTCTCATCCCCGCCTCCTTGACCTGACACAACCTGTCCATCTTCTCTCCCACCTATCCTCCCATCCCACTGACCAATCCCCACCACTCCCTATCTGCATTCACCTATCACCATCCCACCTACCTACCACAGCCCCACCCCTCCTCTCTCTCTTTATTTCCCAGTTCCCTTCCCCCTCCCCATTTCTGAAGACGGGTCCTGACCCAAAATGTCAACGTTCCTGCTCCTCTGATGCTGCCTGGCCTGCTGTGTTCCTCCAACTCCACACGGTGTTATCTCTGACCCCTGCATCGGCAGTTCTTGCCATCTCCATAAGCAGGAAAGCAGTCTACTATTCAACAACCATCAAATATTACAAAACTCCTCCATCAAATAATCCCTTCACTACTTAAGCCCGACATTTCTTTCTCTGCTCAATTGAATATATGGTCAACCCCAAATTTCTTTGAGACCATTCATACAGTTCAATACTGTATGCACTGAACAATTAGAGCCCATATTTATTGCCAGCTTCAGCCAAATTTGCTACTTATCACTTTTATCAGCTCCAAATGTAAAACCTGCTGGATTTTCCCAGATGAGGTATGAATCAGGACCAATGTTCATTTCCATGTCATAAACCTGCCACTGATGGGGAGCTGAAACTCCTGGTAATTTTCACAGAGCAGACCTGTCTGTCTGTTTGTGCGGGATTTGCCGGGCCAATTTACAGCTGCAGTGTTGGAGTGGAAGTGGATTGGAAAAGTTCAGGTCACATTGTGACTCACTTTGGCAGCCATTGGTATAACTGCTGACTGCACATAAACATTTTCAAAAGTTTACAAAATTTTTAAATATTGGGCAGCAGCTTGAAACCAGGACCAGGATAAGATGGTAACATGTTCTTTAATATAATAAATGCTTTCTATTTCGGGTAGGATCACTCTGCTTCAAATTTCACCTTCTCACATTAGCCTGACACGGCCCACCTTGCCTTCACTTCCACTGAGCTGGCCTGTGACTAGTCAGTTACTAAAAGACACCTGTCCCATAGAAAGCGAAGGTGACAGACTCCTACAATACCGTATTTGGCCTGATGATTGGTAAGGGTGAATTCACTGACCCACTCTCAGTTCCCCACTCTTATGAAAATCAATGGTGTTGGGACAGAAGTGGCAGGCCTGCACTCAGGGCACCGGTGCTGTATTTTATCTCTCAATTCTGACCTGATCTGGCAAACCACAAAAATTCAGCCCCTAAGGGCGTCTCATCTTTACATAGTCCTATGCTTGCATTTTGCCTTGGTTATCCTTGTGGAAGTATATGTTACTTACGTCTTGTCCTGTTAATGAATTGTGGAAGTAAAGTGATCCAGAATAGATGTTACTTTGTGTATTTGCAAGTCAAATTGCATTTTCGTCCTCTTCTTTGATTGACATAGAATTGTAGCACTGAAGGATTATGTGTGTTAAGTTTTGCCTTGCAGTTCTAGTTCCTTTAATAGGTCTCTTGCTCCTTTGATCACTGATTCAACATGCATATTTAATACGTTTTTGTTAATTTTTCATGAATTTCTTTTATCCCCCAGAGGTTGAGGTATACAGTAGTTTTTTTGTTAATTAATTAATGGCACTGAGCATAGCTGACAAGGCATGTTTTTGTTTCTATCCCTATTTACCTTTGAGAAGTTCGTAGAAGTAGTGTACAATCACAGTGTGATTAGGAAGTCCTGTCAAGGTTCTTTTTGAACCAGCAACAGTATTATATTTCCCTACTAGGATGGTGTGTGGCTTAGTGTGTAACTTGCAGGCAGTGATCTGCCACACAACTACTGCCCTTCCCTCCTTAGTGGTAGAGGTTGCAGGTTTGGAAGGTGTTATCAGTAAGCCTTGTTGAGTTACTGCAGTGCATCTTGCAAATGGGATACATTCACTTCACCACTGTGTGGCAGCAATGAACAAAAACAAAGTTGCTGGAAAAGCTCAGCAGGTCTGGCAGCATCTGTGGAGGAGAAAACAGTTAACGTTTCGGGTCCGGTGACCCTTCCTCAGAACCATTA
>NC_063336.1:45919598-45991488 GCF_021869965.1 Rhincodon typus
TTTGTGAAGTGAATGAAGTTTTACAATGATAAGGGGGTACCAAATCATGAAAGCAGTTTCATCCTGGAGGGTTTGACCATCATGAATGTTGTTGGTGCTACAATCTTTCAGAAAGTGGAGAATATTTTATCACCCTCTTGACTTACGCTTTGTAGCTGATATACTGGAGTCAGGGTATGCACAACAAATCTCAGAATACCCAGCTTTTGACCTGCTCATGCTTCCAAATTTTTTTTGGTGCCTTCCATTTGCTTGGCATTTCAATAAACCACCTTACTTTCATGCTAACGTTTTTATCCTGGGCCTGCTAAAGTGTTTCAGCAAGGCTCAACAGAAGCTTGAGGAATAACACCTGATTTCCACTTAGGTGCATTACAGCCCCTTGGACTTGATATTGAATTACACAACAAAAACAGAAATTGCTGGTAACACAGCAAGTCTGGCACCATTTGTGTAGAGAAATCAGAGTTAATATTTTGGGTCCAGTGACCTTCTCCAGAACTGTTCCGAAGAAAGATCACTAGTACAGCAAAGTTAACTCTGATTTATTTCCATACATGATGCCAGACCTGCCGAGTTTCTCTAGCAATTTCTGTTTTTGTTTCTGACTTCCAGCACCTGTAGTTCTTTCAGCTTTTTATTGACTTACACAGCTTAGTGAATGGCCTCTGTCCTCCATTTTTCCTTACATCCTCCCACCCTCCCTCCATTGTGTCTTGTTTGTGCCCAGTTGGCTTTGCTGTCAGCAGATTGGACTCATTTTCTCATCTTCATTTACACACATTTTATATCCCTATCTCCCCTTTACCATTGTTAGCGCTTCCTTTGTCTTTGGCTCTGAGCACCCTCACCATTTATTTCATTCACTCCTCCATTCCTTCCACATAAACCCACCATTTTCCACTCCCATTCAGTTCTGAAGAGAAGTCATATTGTTTTGAAACATTAATCCTGTTTGTCTCTCTACTGATATTGCCAGACCTTTCTGCTTTTATTTCAGATTTCTAGCATCTGCCATATTCGCTCTTATGGATTTTTTCTGGTTCAGTTAAATTTCTGGTAATTAATAATGTCCAGGATGATGATGTGTGAGATTCAGTGATGAAAATGTCATTAAATGTCAAAAGGAAATAGTTAGGTTCTTCTTGTCTGGAGATATCAATTGCCACATTTCATTCCAAGCCCGAGTGCCGTCCAGGTTTTGTTAAATGTGTACACAGTATGCTTCAGTGTAAGGGGAATTACGAATAATCACATGCAATCATCAGCAAACATCTCCATTTCTGAACTTATTTTTGAGTGAAGACAGTTCTTCTGGAGCTCCTGCAGCAATGTCCTGGGGCTGAAATTACTGGTCTTCAATGAACAGAACCACTATTTCTTGTGGCTTCAAACAACGGATCATCTTCCATTGAATTCAGTGATAGTGTTCCTGATGCCATACTCAGTCAAATGCAGCCTAGATATATCAAAGGTATTCATTCTCACCTCACTCCCTGAATTCTACAGTCCATAACAAGTACAGAAGCTGTTATCCTGGCGGAATCTGAACTGAGTATTGGTGAGGAAGTTGCTGTAGGTTCCACTTGATGGCACTGTCAAGAACATCTTTCACCATTTCCTGATGATTTAGAGCAGACTGATAGGGTGCAAAAATGAAACTTTGTCTCAACAAGGATTGCATGGTTATCACCCCAACAATAATGTCATGAACAGATGCATCTACAACAGTGAGGTTAGCAAGGTTGACATATGGTTGTTTTCTTCCTCTTGTTGGTGCTGTCACTGCCCACTACAGGCTGACTCTGGCAAATATATCCTTCAGGACGTAACAAACTCCATGAGTAGTGGTGTTACTGAGTCACTCCTTATGATGGACATTTAGGTCCTCCATCCAGAGTATAGTCTGTCCCCTAATCATCTTCAGGGCTTCTTTCAGGTGGTATTCACTATAGAGGAGTAAGGATTCATTATTTGGGGCAGTACAATAGGTGGTGCTCAGCAACAGAGTTCCACACACTACATTTTTAAAAAAAAAATCATGGTCCAGTATAACTGCAATTCCAAAACTAACAGAAAACTGGGATTAAAAAAACAAACAAACAGTCTTAAGCGTTTTCTACAGGCCAAGCCATTAATTATGATTGCCATTTTGATAATGTTGCTTGTGATGCAGATTTGTTTTGGTCTTGCTAACAGTGACTGACAGTGAGTGAGTCCAAAGCATTTTGTTGAACTTGAGCAATGTGGCTGAAATTGCCAATCAGATCATGGCTAATGACTACAGGTTGAGAAACTGGTCACTCACATACTGAGCATAGTTTACATTGCCACATAGCACAATCTCATTGGGTTAATTGGGATAGATTCATAAAAGCGCAAGCAACTCAAAACCCACTAGTGGAATCATATTCAACCATAATCTATAATCTTGTGGTCAGCATATCCCACAAATCGACCATTACCAACCAGCAAAACAATCATCACTGGTTCAATCAGGATTGCAGGAGGGCATGCAAGATACTGATATACCACAGTAAAATAGGTGCCAAACTGGTGAAACTACAACACTGGATTATATCCATTACTTTATAGTGAAAATGCAGCAGGTGATGGAACAATTCAAAATCAATAAACCTGAGTGGAAAGTACCTCCATAGACAGACCTTCTATGGCTTCAATAAATCCTGTAACCTATCATAAGAAAGGAAGAAGAAAAACAATGGAAAACTGAAAAGAGAGATGGTTATATCTTGTTTCAACCCCAATGTCTGCACCAACCTACAAAGCTGAGGCAATTCCAATCTGCTTTTGGTATAAGACACTCTGTTATTTAAGTGTATGCCACTGATGTTCAAATGGTCCAAGATTATTACAGATCTTTCTCCAGTGGTTATTGCCTTTCCAATGCTTAGAGATAAAATTCTTCAGACTGACGTGAATAATAAAATCAAAATTTTCATGCCCTCACTCTTTTTTTTTAAATATTTGTACCAAAGAAACCAACCAACCGTCAGCAGTAACTAGGCTGGTAAACAGTAATATGTTGAAATGACCCTGAAGATTTTCCTAGCATATCCTGAAACGACTGACAACCCCCTTTACAGAGAAAGCTAAACAGAAGTCGTAGCCAACTCCACAGCACCTCTGTTCAAAGGCTGTGAAGGTCACAGCCAAGCAAATGAACTTCCTCCTCAAGGCAGAAATAAATAAATCGCAAGGAAAGAAACTAAAATGCAATTTCTAGCGTTCAAGACACGAACTGTAAATGACAATGATTGACAGCTGAGCTATATCCATGCAATATCTGAGATAGCACGTTCTCATTTACCTCAGTGTAGCTAGCAAGCACACATTAAACATCCGTCTGATGCCCAAATTAACCTTCTCAGGAAACTGAAAGAGGCACAAACTATCATAATCAGCCTTTCATTATCACAGCAGCCTCTAGTTAAAGGGTCAGAATAATTGTGCCATCAGAGCAATGATTGTTTTCAATCAACAGACGGCTGGAATGACAGGTCTGTGATTGAATAGTTTGATGAAACTGCACTAGGCCTAATCAGGCCAGATGAAACGGAGGCATGATTGGTGCAAATGAACATTCAAGGCTCTTCTCATCATTTGCAATCTGAAATTACACTTAAATTCTAGGGGTTTTTTTTGAGTATCTTAAAGGGGGTTGTTTGATTTGTTATGAGTTATGACAGCTGAGTGTTATAAAACATAGAATAGGGATATCAGATCTTGCAACAACTACTGTAATGTTTACATAAATTCTATTGAAGTTAAATTTTAACTGCACAAGGTCACATAAAATAAGGACCAACTTATCTTCCAAGCATTGCAACACTTCAACAGAACTATCAAAGCGAAAATAATTACAGTAGGTAGAGTCAATTTAAGTTTACCAAAATGAAATGCCTCTTATCATCTGATAGACTATTCATTTTACAGCATACTTTGTTTCTCAAAAACCTAGCCAATGAAATACACAAAAAAACTAAATCTGCTTCTTTTGATACATTGGGTGAAGTTTGTTACTGGGGGTAAATTGTGAATATTTCTGATTTTCAAATATAGCATTAAGAAAGAAAGAACTTTAACTTACATTTCATCTTTACTGACCTCAGCAATATCCAAAGCACCTTACGGCCAATGAAATAATATCGAAATGTAGTCAGTGCTGTAATGTACAAAAATGGCAACCAATTTGCACACAGCAAGCTTCCACAAACAGCAATGTGTTAAACAAAACCCTTTCAGTAATGTATAGTGGGGCGGCAATTTAATGTCTTATTCAGAAAATTAATTGATAATGCAGAAAGCACTTATCAACTGCACTGAACTGTCAGCTGACATTATCTCCTCTGCGAGTGGATTTGGAACACTGAGCCATGGTAAGCGCTCAATTATTTTCATGTCCAATAGTTAGGTCTCTGCCTCTTGAAGTGGCTTCACAGGACACTGATTCTTGCATCAGCAATTTTAAAGTTTCTTATGCATCTTTATGATGCCCAATAGGTGCCTTATGAAATAAACATCTTGAATCTGTCTAAACCCTGCAAGAAACAATTATGAAAGGGCGTGTATTTAGAAAGAAATTCATTGAATATTCACGTCTGGAAAGGAGAAGGTCATTACATTGCAGCTTGTAAATAAACATTTAAAACAAAATAAAATCTATTGGAAATGCTAGCTGTGATTCTCACTTCAAACAATTATTTCCATGCTCCAATTCAGTATTCAAACAGCATTCCAACTCAGAGTATCAATGTTAAATTACCTTGTCCAATGTACAATCATGCTGGAAAAACCAAAACAGAAAGATTGTGCAGCAGTTGCACTGTTAAGTTTGACACTAGAAAATCATGTAACGTTAACCTAGCTGGACACATGGTGGAACTATGCAAAACTTCAGAGTGTTCAGTCTTAAATTATAACAAAACTGGTTAAAAACTCAGGACGCATTTGCACCATTGTCTCTCCACTTGCAAAATGAGCATTATAGCCTTAATATGACAGACTAATGCCTGGAGTTTTGTCATGATGGAGAATCTCTATCTCATAGTCAACACGATAGATTAGCCCAGAAATCCTAAGCTCCACCACTTGACAAAGTATCAGCTATTTTGTGACAGAAGGAGTATAAAGTTCATTTTGGCAGTGTTTCCTTAACCCAAGGAAATACGATGGTGGGGTTGCTGGAATCATTGGACAATTCTTTATGGCACCAATTGGCACTTGCACAAAGGTATCAATAAGAGATTTGAATTGTGAAGTGTGCACTGTGCATGGTGTGAAGGAAGACAGAGGTTGGGCATGGCACTTTGACATAAAAGCCAGTCAAGGTGAGTAGCTGGTGGCCAGAGAAATGGCAAAAATCAAATAAGAGGCTGCAGAAGCACACACCCACTGGAGGAGGAGGTGGAGGACAGGCATTTAAGTTCTTCAGAGTGGGAAGGTTTTACAGACCGAGGACATCATACTTCCATATGACAGAAAATCAGTGATAAACAATACTTACGTTGAGCAGTAAGGTTGTGACAGATACATGTGACATGGTCCAGGAGCAAATAGAGCTGCATCAACGCCCAACCTCTGTCAATGTCTGTGAAGGTAACCATCATACTCAACTTCTACGCCTCAGGCTCTTTCCATGAACCATTGGTAGACATTTGGTAATTCCCAGTCAACAGCACACAGCTGCATTAAGGCAGTGACTAAAGCCATGTTTGCCTTTGTAGGGAGCACTGAGGGTATCAGAAATAATTGTTGTACACTGCATGCTGCATAACAATTGGCAGCAGCCTAGAAATAAAGGAGACCTCTAGCAGTGCTGTAAATGTTGAAGAGAATGGAGATGAGGAGGAAGAGGAAGGCGTCCTATACATCCTGATGATTGTAAAACCAATGACAATGAAGATCCCACCAACGATTGAGGCATGACTATGTAGCCAGGGCTGATTCAATGCAGGACTGGACCACTACCAAATGTATCCATTGCAAAACAGATTCTTATAACATTCTCCAATACGGCAACTGGTCATCAGTTATTCTGTGGTGACACACCTCCATCTAACAAAGCTTTCACATGTGACACCATAATTACTCAGCACTGTTCATTTCATACAAGGGAGCAAATAAACATAAGTGAATTTTATCCAGTCATGACCATATGGTTGCAATCCTAACCACATTAACATAAATCTTTTCATACAACAAATATATGTTGTAATAACCTGGCCTCCTCACAGGAACAACAGAACTGGTAAATGAGGTGCTACTTCCACCAATTTGTCTATAATCAAATCATGTCCACAATATGGAGAGTGACGCTACCTATAGGAGTGATTGTGGTGAAGGGTGTTTTTTTTTTCTATTTTGGGGTTTGAATGTTAAAATAGAGGCAGATGGATTTGGATCAGTTCTGTGAAGGTTTTTTTTTAAAGAAAAACATGAGAAAGTCGTTTGAAACAGTAACCTCAGTGCAATAGCTCCAAGAAAGCATGTAACTACAGTCATGTGCCTGGCAGAGGGTTGGAGAGGGTGGAGAAAGACGAGGGTATTGAGAAACACTCTGTATCTTCCACCCTCCTGATTAAGCTCCACAGCCCTGGGTTGATCTTCAGCTGAGGCTGACTGACTGATGTGCAACAGTCACCCATTTCAGCAGCTGCTTGCTAACAGTGCAACAATGCTGTTAAGGGTACACAACTCTTTGTGTATTCTGTAGTTGTCAGTACTCATATTCCTAGTGGACTCAGAATAAAAGGGATGCCACTCAGAATAAAGGAGTGCTAATTTAAGACTGAGATGAGAAAGAATTTTTTCTCCTTGAGGGTCTAGTGTCTTTGGAATGCATTGCCACAGAGAGCTGTGTGGACAGAATCCTTGTGTATATTTAAGGCTGGGATGGATTGATTCTTGATCAGTAGGGGAATCAAGGGCTAGGGGTAAGAGGGAAATGACAGGAAAGTGGACACAAACAATGTCAGATCAGCCACAATCCTATTGAATGGTGGAGTAAGTTCAAGGGACTGAATGGCCTAGTCTTGTTCACATTTTTTTTTGTCTTAAGGACTAGTCCAAAGTACTAAGGGAGGCTCTCACATTTTCCAGGCCACGACATTGCTCTCACATCCGCTCCAAGTATTGCTGCCTGTGTCACACTATCTCTCCAATCTCTCATGGTCAGAGTTCATGAAGTTGAGCTCCAGAACAATGTGGACCTCCTGCTTGTGGAGGACACCTGTACCTACAGTCCTTAAGCTCCCAACACCTCAGGGAACTCTGCCAGTAGTCCACACATCTAATTCGATTGGACAAAGGCTCAATGACGATAACACTGTTGCTGTGTTGTACATGGGCTTTCAGAAGACATTTAACCCAGTGCCCCACAACAGATTTGAAATAAAATGAACAGTAGCTACTTGGATACAAAATTGACTGAGTGATAGGAAATAGTGTGCAATGGTCAATGGACATTTTCAGGCTGGAGAAAGGTTTGTAGTAGAGTTCCTGAACGGTCAGCATTGGGATCCTTGCTTTTCCTGGTATATATTAATGATTCGGACACTGTGTGCAGATGATAATTTCAAAATTTGCAGATGACACAGAACTTGGAAGATTTGTAATCTGTGAGAAGGGTAGTTAAGAACTCCAAAAGGTCATGGATAAGTTGGTGGAGTGGGTGGATAAATGGCAGCAGGAGTTCAATGGGGAGATGTGTGACATCATGCATTTTGTTAGAAAGAGCATTGAGAGACAATATAAATAGGAGGTACACAGCTAAAGGGAGTACAGGAGGGCAGGGATCTGGATGCCTGTGTGTGCTGATCATGGAAGATGGCAGAACATGTAGAGACAGCAATTAACAAAGCATACAGTATTGTCAGCTTTATCAATAGCAGCAAAGAGTACAAGAACAAGGAAGTGATGTTTAACTTGGATAGTACATTTGTTAGACCTTAGCTGGAGTATTACATATAGTTCTGGACACCACATTGTAGGTCATTATGTGAATGCTTTGGAGAGAGTTCAGAAGGATGGCTCCAGAGAAGAGAAATTTCAGTTCTGACGACTAATTGAAGAAGTTGATACTTCTGCTTTGAGAGAAGGAGGCTAAGAAGAAATCCGATAGAGTTTTCAAAATCATGAGTGGCCTTGATAAGGTAGATAGGGAGACATTGTTTGTGCTCGTAAAAGGATCAAGAAATACAGGGTACAGACTAAAAGTGATTTGCAAAAGGAACAAATGAAATACAAGAGAAACCTTTTTCAATCGTGAGTAGTCAGGGTATGGAATAAACTGCCTGAAAATATGGTGGAGGCAGGATCAAGTGAGGCATTCAAGCGGGGATTAGAGGATTATTTGGATAAAAGCAACGGCAAGGGTATGGGCAAAAGACAATAAATTGGAACTAGTTAGAGATGCTCATCTGAAGAGATTGTGTGTACACAATGGGCCAAATGGCCTCCTTCTGCATTGTAACACTTCTGTGAATCTGTGAAATCCTGTGCCTTAAAACCTGATTCCTGAAACACCACATTTAAGCCCACTGGACAGCAACAAAGACAGTGGTTACAGACTCTAAAACGTTTGACAATGAATCTCATTGCAAGGGGTTATTCACTTCAATGAAATGATTGTTGCTAAAAATGAATTATGTAGTTGAAGGAATGTAAATGTAAAGCATAGACACTGATAATTCAGTGTTTCTTCTAAAGTCTGCAACAGAAAGTTTGAACTTAATTCTCAGCATGGGTCCTGAGGCCCTCCCATGGTGGATATTGGGTGAGTTGGCATGGTGGATATAAGAGCAAAGACTGGTGAGTAGGAGGAATGTTTGGCATGAGCTTGCACTAAGGTGGCATAGGGTTACACGAGGCCATGGGACACGTTCAGGTTTTTTAAGAGCCAGCCTCTGTTAAATTAATCCAAGTTGCTATGCTTGAAAAGGGTATGCAACATATGTCAATTTTTAATCAAAAGTATTGACAGCAAATATTATTTAAGAAATTGTGATCTCATAGACATATCCAGGAAAGCTTTGGTTTCTAGCAGTGCTACCCTTGATCAGGCCATCACCAAATAATTGAATATAGATTAAGGACATTCTTCCCTTGGATTTATTTCCATCCTGTCTGTATCCTGCACAAACCTATACCCTAATCAATCACCATGCTCAGACAATTCGTTATTAATATCAAACTATGTATGATTTACAAGAAAATTTAGTGTTATTCTCAGCACTGTCCTTCAATCTTTACAATTTTCTTTTTAGTAAATGGTACTTGCTGGTCATTTTTAGTACCATGGAAATCATGTGAGCTTTAGGAAGTTCAAATAGAAAACAAATTACATGTTCACAATTCAAGGCATAATACTGTCATGTCAGATTCATAGTAATCATTGATGGCTTAGGAAATCTTGTTGATAGCCTAGATTTGCAAAGCACATTGTCCTATTCTTCATTGATCTGGGGATCACTTGTCAGTGTTTAGTAATGTGCATATTCTCATTGTGTAAGGCAATATTTGTTTTACAAGAATGCTCAATGTTCACTGCTAGAACTGAATATACCAAAATAGCTATAACATTTCTTACACCTGAAGCTTAAAAACAAAGACACTATTGAAAATTGAATGAGTTGAGTATTCCTAATTAGCTATTGTATATACTAAAGAATTTACTATATATTTTATATTTTAATAAGGATCAGCAAACAACTGAAAATCAGTCAAATTTCAGACTTGTGTTGCAGTGTACATTGACAACTTGCATTAAAAGGCAACTGCAGAGACACTTTGCATGCAGGGACAAACACTGAGATGATGGATTGAACCAGGCTTCATCTCAGGGTTGCTCTTTGGTCTTTAGCACAAACTCATTTAGTGCCTACCTGCATGCTCACAGGTTCCTTGCCTGACCAGGCACATTGCCTGCTGGTCAGCAGTCTTCAGTGAAGGATATGTACTGAAGTTGATGTACTGAAGTGCGCTACATCAACCTGACACCTGCATCATACACCAGCGGTTAACACCACAAACTCGCTGCATGTGAAGCAAGCAGGCAGCCATATCTCAAAGTCTTAGGGGAGTAACCCTTGCAGAAGTCCATGGAGGCATCCATCGGTCAGGAAGTCCGAATGCAGTAAGTCAAGGGAAGTTTCCCATATCAGTTAGGGCCAGGGTCAGGTGTGTGTCATTCCGTGAAGGAAGACCTATTGATGTAGGGCCCTTTAGAGGATGTGGAGCCATGCAATGCACAGGACACAGACTTGCAAGCTCACTAATTCTTAGCAATCCTAATGCATTGGCTCCCTGTGCTCTGTAAACCTCCCTGCCCAGACATTGCTGACCATTTCATACAAATCAACACATTTGCACACAGAGGTCATGGATAGAAAGAGGGTGTCATACATGCCTTAATTCATCTTGCTTCCAGATGCTACAGCAAGCTTTCAACATAGACATCCGTCCACGATGTTATGGACGAGTAGCCTAGACCCTAACTTTTTCTCATTTTAAAGGCAAATGTAAAGTGTCTGTTCCCAATGCAATGCAACTGGTCAAGCTACTCAATATTAAGCAAAACACAAATTATTTAAAATACAACAAAAGAAAGGGTAATTTAGAACTACTTAACTCTATTGGAAAACTTAAAATAATAGATGCAGTAACTATTACTAATGAACTGTTCTAATTTAGTAACATCCGATAAACACACCCCTTGGCAAAAAAGCAAATTCAGACACAGATTTTCACATGCAGTTCTCCAATATTTAAAGATATCAAGAGAAAATTCAGAGACAGTAGCATACAGGAGACATCCACTGAAGCTTCCAACTCTTTTGAGACCCCAATAGCTTCTCATGTTACTCAGAAATCCTGTTCGGTGAGAGCTGGCCGCACCTATTCAGGCTGTTTAAAAAAAACCTGAGGCCTCCCAAGCTGTTTACATAAGTGGTCTTAACTAGCCAGCTCTTTACATCTGCTTACAAGCTCTCTTCAAAAAAAAAGGACAAAATAGCCTCTTAAAGTGACAGCATCATCACAATGGATAATTCTTTATGGCCATGAAGTTCAGCATCATGTTGGCAGAATTATATTTGCGTCTAGATAGCAATTCAAATGGATAGATGTATACCAAAACCATTAACATTTATGAAGACATGAACATGGTGTACAGTGCAATGTCAACCATGCCACCAATGTGTCCTCAAAAAGTTGTCTTTTTTTGCTTCCTTTCCATTACATCTCAGTGTAGTCCAAGGTTCTACAGGTAATGAAAAGGGTGCCTATCCAGCAGTGGAGAAAACTGTAGGTTTGGTTGGGTGAAACCAGGAATGTTTGTTTCTTGATGACTCAGACGTGCTGAGGGTCTTCTTGCAATAGCAAGCAGACCTGTCTCGACTGAACTTCCAAAGATCAAAGGGGAGCAGGCAGGGAGGAAGTGGAAGGCCCAGCCACCTCTGCAGTGCCCTGGGAGGAGATTTCTGAGAGGCCTGTGCATAGTAGCTCCTCCAGTTGGGTATCTCCTGGCACCACACTAACACCTCGTTGGAAGGGGCATCTGAAGTGAATGCCAAGCTTCCTGTTCCCCCTGTTGCCATGCCTGCACTCATGAGGACCAATGGCTTGGGCAATGGAGTGCAGGTCTGTGCATGTAACTAGCTGATCCTGAGAGTACTGGTCTTGGCTCTCCACAGCAGCCACCAACCTGTCCATGGCAGTCAGACCAACACAACTTTGAAGCATTGAGGGTTATTACATCCCACATCCCTGACTGCTGCTCCTGTTCCTCCCTGTACATGTGAACCAAGTCCCTGTATGTCAGCACCATAGGGTCCTCTCCTCCCTGGGGCTGAGTAGTTGCCTGGTCTCCTCCAGTAGCCCTCTAAGTGCTAGCAGCTTGGGATATTTCTTCCTTGGCGAACTGCAGAGCTGTCACAGCGAGTTGATCACCAGCTTGTGCTTCCAAACATTTAAACCTGGTGTTTCCATCAAGGTGTCAGTCTCTCAAGTGGAGCTTGGTGGAGAAAGCAGACTTGCAATGCTTCCTGAGGCCTTGAACTTGCTTCCCTAGTTGTGAGCAGCTACCTTCTGGTGGAGTAGCCCATTTCTCTGCAGTCATCCTGCTGGATACAAGGGAGAGGAGGTTTTGCAGCCAACGGTTAGGAGTGGTATGCAATAAATGACACTGACAGTGGGGTTAATGTAAACTAATTCCAGTTATAATGGAATGAAGGGTGGTGCTTATTCAATTGACAAGACAGGAATGCATTGACATTCTCCCAGGAATGAACATTGTCTTCTCCTTACTCCTACCAGTGAACAGTATATTGTCAGACATGTCTCCACCCATCCTGGCTCTTTCCAACCTGTTATAGGCTGTTTCCTTCTGTTATGGGAGAGAGCAAAGGTTTGAGTGAGTTGCAAGTGGTGGCATAGCTATTAATGCTTGTATATGTGGTAACTGAGTAGGCAGGGCAGAGACCAAGTAGGGCTAGTGGTCTGAAAGGTTTCGGGGGGTGGGGGCAGTAAGAGTGAGTGAGGAAGGTATTACATGCAACAGTGAGAGTGGCAGAACAAAGGTTTTGGTGGGAGGTAGGTACAATGGCAGAGATAAAGTAAGCATGAGGTCACAGATAAGAGTATGGCACTTACCCTGATGGAGTGGAGAAGGTCACTGACCTTCTTACAATGCTACAGCTCCATTCCTCCAAAACACTGAAATGCCATTAACTGCATGGTGACCTTGTACCAGGGCCTGATGGCACCGACTTGTCTGCCAGTCCTCTGGGAAGAAGACTGCCTTCACCTGGACCATGGAGTCCACCAGAACCCTCATGGAGAATCACTGTGCCACCTTCCCTTTCACCAACATCTTTGAAGCAACAATCCTTCATCGAGCAGCCCTGCTTTGAAATGCCAGTATTTTGGCGCATATCTGGTGAATTTAGTGCCCTTCTGGGAATCCTGGGTGATAGAATGGGGCTAGAATCCAGCAAGAGAGGCATCAAAGGGACATGGTAGGTGGTTAATGAGGTATGTTTGGTTAGATGCTGTGAATTATCTTGCTAGGCTTCACAGAGAGAGGTACTCAGCAAAACGTGATAAAACTGAAACAGCCCAAAAAAAAATTCAGCCCAATGTTTTTGTCCTCATTTATTAGTCTGTCTATAAATGTTATGTCTCAAAAACTAAATATAGCATTTCAATGAATCTCGATACATCATTAAGCTGTGATAGAACTTGTCACCGCTTTCAAGATGTCAGCAGACTTTTCAGAGCAGGTATTTGGATGTGGAAAGGACTGAAGCCTCCTTAGTGATATGGAAGGAAGTTCTTCATAAAAATATATTTTTCTTCAGCTTTTTAGTTACAGAGCATTAACAAGACAGGGAAAAGCTTCAAAGGAAGAACTGCATAACTGTAATAATGGTGAGTTAATACAATACAATAGAGTATGCATTCTGAGTACCCTCTTCCATTATTCTATTTTCTATACATCTTCAGTACACCTTAACAGGAGTTAAGTTAAATGTTAAATGACATTGTTTCACATAAACCAAGATCTGAATTAACTCTTTAATTATGTTGTGTTAGCTGATCTCAGTTGATGAAAAGGAACTAAAAGTGGCCCATTATCCTTGATCCACCACAATAGAGAAAACACAAAGTTTCAAGATGTTATCAGGATTTGTCATGACTCTAAAGCTATGTCCTATATTCCAAAATAGACTATGAAGACTCACAAACCCATTGCTCAGATTTCCGCATGAAAGCTCTACCAATGATACCCAAAGTTAAACCTTTTCTCAGCTGACACTCAGTGATTTTCATGATTAGTCTGACATTGTTTGCATTCTGCAAAGTGTTCCTATCATAATCAATTTCTTTGCTAATCCATCAGAAGTTAACTCAGTTTATGCTTAGCATTATATCATTACAATATAATTTCTAAAATCATACAATATTATGCTTTTTATCAAACAAGTTTGTTTGCTGCTGAAGAAGGACAATTTGTCAAAGATATTCATCTTGCTTCATTAAGACTATTCAGAAGAAATAGCAATATAAAGAGAAAACAATATTTTTGCAGAATTTGAACGCCATTGGTTGGTAAGTGGACTCTATTGGTAGAGATGCCAAATGGAGAATTTACCAGTTAGGGACATTTGTTCACTGTGTAACAATAATGCTGAAATGGGGTGATCAAAGACAACCTGTGGGATAACAGCTACCATGATAAGATTATGCTTTGCTGTATCTTGCAAGCACATAAACAGACCTAACTTTTATGAATAGTGCAGCATACCTCAAATTACTCTGGAATGGCAAGATTTGAAAAAGGGGTGACATAGCAACATGATGCAGTAGCAACACGAATGATGTTCACTACTGTTTCAGAGATAGTAGGAACTGCAGATGCTGGAGAATCTGAGATAACAAGGTGCAGAGCTGGATGAACACAGCAGGCCGAGCAGCATCAGAGGAGCAGGAAAGCTGACGTTTCGGGCCTAGACCCTTCTTCAGAAATGGGCCCATTTATGAAGAAAGGTCTAATCCCGAAACGTCAGCTTTCCTGCTCCTCTGATGCTGCTTGGCCTCCTGTGTTCATCCAGCTCTATACCTTGTTATCTCTGATGTTCACTACTAACAGGATCTTGCCATTAATCCAAAAAGACACTCTGCGTATTACACAAATGTGGAATGTGGTACATAAATTTCAGTGCCGATATGATGACAAGTATGGAGGCCATATGCCCAAAAGACCAGCAGATCATATCAAACAGCATAAGCCTTTTAGTCATAGAGTTATACAGCACAGAAACAGGCCCTTCGGTCCAACTCGTTTGCACTGACCAGATATCCAAAAATCTGATCTAGTCCCACTTGCCAGCATTTGACTCGTTTTCCTCTAAACCCTTCCTTTTCATATATCTATTCAGATGCCTTTTAAATGTTGTAATTGTACCTAAGGATCTTGAGCAGATTTGAGTGTAATTGTACCCACCTCCATCACCTCCTCTGGCAGCTTGTTCTAAATACAAATCACCCTCTGCACGCAATAGTTTCCTCTCAGGTTCTTTTTAAATCTTTCTCCTCTCACCTTTAACCTATGCCCTCTAGTTTTGGACTCTCCTACCCTGGGGAAAAGACCTTGACTATTAACCCTATCCATGGCCCTCATGATGTGATAAGCCTCTATAAAGTCACCCCTCAGCCTCTGACAGTCTAGGGAAAAAAGCCCCAGCCTATTCAGCCTTTCCATACAGCACCTACCTCCAATATCTTTGTAGATCTTTAGTGAATCCTTTTAAGTTTCACAACATCTTTCCTATGGCAAGGAAACCAGAACTGAACACAGTATCCTAAAAGTGGTCTCACCAATGTCCTGGACAGCCGCAACATGACGTCCCAACTCCTATACTCATTGTACTGCCTAATGAAGGCAAGAGTGCCCAATGCCTTCTTCACCACCCTGCTCTACCTGTAACTCCACTCTCAAGGAACTATGCAATTGCACCCCTAGGTCTCTTTGTTTAGCAACACCTCCCAGGCCCGTTACATTAACTATATAAAATCTGCCCTAGCTTGCCTTACAAAATGCAACACCTCACATTTATCTAAATTAAACTCCATCTGCCATTCCTCGGCCCATTGGTCCATCTGATCAAGGTGCTGTTGTGCTCAGAGATAACCTTTTGTTCACAATGGGCAAGGTATTCACTGTACCCAACCACCCATGCTTGCAAAACTTTAAAGATTGCCCAACATTAGATGTGCCTGTGAGATTTGGATAGTTAGTAAATGTTACCCAATGTGACAAGAATTAACTTGACAACCAATTTAGGACTGTCAGTTGGATTTATATTACATCATACTTTCGTGCATTGGAAGCGACATATATCTGCGGGCAGGAGGATTGGGGCCTTGGGGTGTAGGTCAGAGCCTGAGACTTGTAAGCAGTTGATGTGGGGGAGTAGTTGAGAATGTGTCAGTTAAGTATGGGTCTATTGAATGGTTACTCAGGAGTTAGACTATATATTTAACTGTTAAACCATTTCTGAGTAACAACTTTACTTAATTTCACCAGAACCCTCCAAAGTTTCCCATTTTAAATTTTGGACAGTTCCAGGAGTAGAGGAATTGTTCCTCTAGAGGACAGTTAAATGTGGTTGTTGACTTGCTCGCCGAGCTGGTAAGCTTGTTTGCAAATATTTCGCCACCATACTAGGTACCATCAGCAGTGCGTCTCCAGTGAAGCGTCGGTGTTCTGTCCCGCTTGCTATTTGTGTGTCTCAGTTTGCTGGGGTGGGTTCTTAGTGGTTGGTATACGGGGGTCCAGTTCTACATTTTCTTACTGTAATTCCCATTTGAGTGCCAGGTCTCCAGGAATTCTCACGCGTGCCTTTGGTTAAATAGCAAGCGGGACAGGATGTTTCATCGGAGGCACACTGATGATGTTACCTAGTATGGTGACGAAATGTCTGTAAACAAACTTACCAGCTCGGTGAGCAAATTAACACCACATCAACAACCTGAGCTTCAAATCTTCTCAAAGACCTTAGATTTCCCATACAATTCCTTCACAGCCTGCTGCAAAAGGGATTCGATAGCTTTCACAAGCATAGCTCCTAGCTACACTGCCATTACAACTCTCTGGCTACAGGCAAGTCTGGGCCTCAGTGAATCTTCTGTTGCATTGCAAACAATAATTTGGGGAAGACAGAATGTATCTTATTCAACTCCATTGATGTTACTCCCAGTCTCTGCTCTTCCGCTACTCCTGATGTGGAGGTGCCGGTGTTGGACTGGGATGGACAAGGTCAGAAATCATACGACGCCAGGTTATAGTCCAACAGGTTTATTTGAAAACACAAGTTTTTGGAGCATAGCCTGACGAAGGGGCGATGCTCCAAAAGCTTGTGTTTTCAAATAAACCTGTTGGACTATAACCTGGTGTCATGTGATTTCTGACCTTCTGCTACTCCCTTTACCCTTGAAATTCCACGTCCATCTTCCATGTTCTTTTTCTTGCTCATTTCTCTGTCCTTTCCTGTTGTATTTTACTTCCTTCCTTTTATTTGGAAACCACACATGCCCAGAATAAATTCGGACACTGGCTAAAATATCATGTCCATTCTTTCAAGATAGGACATGGCTTTCAAGTAACAATTTTGATGAAAGCATCAGTAGCAACAAAACCACAATTTGATTTAAAATTTAAACATCTATTCCTTGATTTTAATACTCTACATCATAACATATAGCAATAATCAATTTCTAAAGCCATCATCTACTTCTGCAAGAACTAAATCCTTCTAGAAGACCCTAATTCCCAATTTCCTCTGCAATGCTGAGCTTCTACTTCTGCTCAAGAGTTCCCTTGCTTCTGTCAAACAGAAATATTGGCATATATTGCACATGATTTTCCAACCATTTAGAAGCTTGAAAATTACCCTTTAGATGTCAAATTGGAAATGCTGCACCAGACCAATCAGCTGTGACTGCACTTTGATGAGCAGAAATGTCACAACAAAGCTGCACTGCTGTAAGGCACCCACTTATTAATCAAATGAGAGTTTGGAATAACGTGATTAATGTGACACTAAAAAAAAAAATGCACATTTACATTGACACTTAGCAATGTCACATAAATTGTTTCAGCGGCATGTTGATGTGTACACAAAACTTTGATGAATACAAGAGTCACAAGAATAACATCAGTTTTATTTAAATAGGCACATTAGGCCCAGCATCCCTGTATTTGCTAAACTCAGCAAGAAACGTGAAAATGTGCCATATATTTTGGAAAAAAATACTAAGAAGAACTTGATCTAAACTGTTTTTTTGGAAGGGAAATGTTTCCACAGTGATGAGTGATCAGGATATTCAATAAAATTAACAAGAAAAGCCAAATGCAAAATGAGAAAAAGGTTAACTTTGTACTTTTAAAATCCACATTGACAGTTATTAACAATGAACATTATGAATGTACAGCATTCCAAGTTTTTAAATCCAACCAAAAATTTTGCTTTAGGCTAGAAGTAAAACTATGAGAAAATCAAAATTTTGTAATATTATCAAAGCAGAGCAAAAATGTGAATAATAAAACAATTTTTCATCTATAAGTAGACTTAGAAACAAATAGCAGTTATAACACAATAGCGAAAAGGTGAATGGCCACCAACATACAGAGCTGGTACTATCTCACTATAACCTGCTACTGTTTTATCTTTAAATAGAACAATCTGACAGTAATTTAGCTTATGCAAATATTTCCTGTATTATATTTCCTCTCCTATTATAGCATGTGTAAATATAATATTCTGTGTCCATTTTCTTCTTTCTCTAATCCCAATAACTCCTTAGTGGGCATACAAAACCATGAATGTCAATTGTATCTGTTACTAGCAAATATGCAATATTCTTGAACAAGGTATAACAATGAATATTGGCAAACAGTATGATTCTAGGGAGCAAATCAGAGCTAGAAACACTCACCAGATCTGGATGCACCTGTACAATCAAAAACAAAGGTAATGTTTCAGGTCAATAACCTTTTTTGGAACTTCTAACTAATGCTAACACTTTCTCTTTCTTTCTTTCTCTCACCACAGATACTGTCTTACATGCTGAGTATTTCAAAGATTTTCTGGTTTTGTTTCAAAAATCCAGGACCTGCATTATAATACTTTGGCATTGATTATCGGATGTGAGCTATATCTGTTTTTTATAGATCAGGAACTAGCTTGGTGAATTTACAGCCTTTTGCAGAGCCGAACTTTGTTACCAATTACGGTTCAGGTATTAGCTGTTGCACCATGGGAAGTTTCATGATCCCAAATGTTCTACATAAAGCAAGTCGTTTTTACATCATTGTTAACATTCCTCTTACAAAAAAACACGTTTCCATGTGTTTGATAATTACTACTCCATATTGATGTACATCCTGAGCTGTTAATTCTAGTACAATTGCTACTTACATTGATGTATATCCTGTGCAAGTACGATCATGGTGTTACTTTGATTTCTTGTAAATTGTGATCCTTTCTCAATGGCCTCTAGTTACATTACTGGGGAGATAATGTCACTTTATAAATTATATTATACCTTCTTTAAAACGTTCTTTCATTGGATGTGGTTGCTACTAGCATTTATTGCCTATCACTAATTGTCCTTGAAGTGGCTGTTCAGCCATATCGGAGGGGTACTAAGAGTTAACCACATTGCTATGGATCTGGAGTCACATGTAGGCCAGACTAGGTAAGGATTGCAGGTTTGGTTCCATTCCATTCAGGTTCGTGAATCAGTCTGAAATTATCATTAATTATTGTATTTCTTTTTCACAATAATGAATGATAGTTTCATGAAACTGCCAATATTAAGACTAGCTTTAAATTGCTGATTTATTAATTGGATTTAAGATCTTTTGTGGGGGAATTTGAACTCATGTTCCCAGTGCATTAAACTAAGTACCCAGTGATATTGCCATTATGTTACCTGCCCTTTTCGTCTTCTCTACGTAGATGGCTCTTACTTCTCGAAAGCTGTAGTTGTTCTTCTCCATTATTATGTTTAATTGCACTTACAGATCTGTTTCATTTAAAAAAAAGGAAAATCTAAGGGGTTTTCACATTCTCCCTGTGACTGCATAGGTTTCAACCGGATGCTCCGGTTTTCTCCCACAGTCTAAAGATGTGCAAGTTAGGTGGATTGGCCATGCTAAATTGCCCCATAGGGTTCAGGGATGTTTAAGTTAGGTGCGTTAGCCATGGGAAATGCAAGGTTATAGGGATAGGATAGGGGGATGGGTGTGGACTCGTTGGGCCGATTGGTCTGTTTCCACACTGTAGGCATTCAACGGGTTCTAAGTTGCAGTTAAAAAATACTTACTCCTGTATCATTACTTTTCATAGTTAATCACTGTCAAAAATGTTCTTTTTCATATGGTTTTGTTCAACAATGGCACAAGAACCAATAATTTTTTAAAGCATAACTAGAATACTGGCAAAGTTATCTTCCGGAAATGTAAAGCATGCTTTCAGGTGTGAAAGTTACTTCACATGCACTGGCAACGCTAGACATACTTTTAAGCAGAACAGAGATCCTTCAATTAGCAGTACAAGTGCACACTGCTGCTATCAAATTAGTATACAGTCATTAATTTAAATACACTTAGGGGCACCGAAGCATACTTAGCATGGGGGACTAGTGGGGTGCTATCTCCATGTAAGTAAGACAAGCAAAAAATGATTGGAGTGTGCAGTTAGAAATAATTAATCCTATTAAATCATTGAGAGTTACTTTTAAAATATAAATATATTAGAACATGTCATTGGAGATTATTTGGAGATTGCATTGTGTCAAAGGAAGATGCTGAGATGTAGAAGATTGTGGAGAAATGTTATATAAGGTATTTTAAAAATGATACCGGGCTGCCCCAGGGGCATTAAAAACGTCACTTCAACAATGTGCATGTCAGAGTGTCATTAATATTGCAATGAACATACCATCCAACCAAACTAAAAGCAACCAGACTAAACACTGGGTGGAATTTTCTCCTCTCTGGTGTGGCACGAGCAATGACAAAAAAGGTTTGAAAATACAGAAAAAATGAAAAAATTCAGAACCTTAAAAATCGAGGAAAGGCTCTGTGATTTTGCCTTAAGCCTTAAATGGCAATTTCAGAATCTCACCATTGAGTAGTGATTATCTCATTTATATGTATTTACATCTCATTGATACTCCATATTACTTTATTTATACATTACATCAAATTCTCATCTCCTTCCCGAAAAACTAGAAGGAACAAACTCCCAACATGCAAAGCAGAACAAGTACCTGCTAGCTGCAACTTGCTGAATGCCTGTCACAATCACCAACAACTTTGTTTACAGTACAATGCCACTGATACTTCATCCTCCTTGCCTCTTCAGCCATTGAAGTCAACATTGGCAAACCACTAATTTCACTGCATCATCAAGCCTGCTCTTAAACAAACACACACATGACATTAGGCTTTCAACACTCTACTTGGGACACAGGGATGCCTACGATTTGCATGCAGGAAACCACGTGTCTCATGTATCTGCATATCTTATGGCTCTTACCTTGCTTTCTTGGTGCTCACTCACTTTGCACTTATTCAGAGGGTACGGAATTTGGTCTACTTCACATCACTTTCTTAGTACACACTCAGACTTACAGACTGCTAGCCTCGACAAGGCTCACATTGCTCATCAGTGTACAGGATCTTCATTGCTCAGACTTCCAGCCTGTGTGTCCTGCATTGCTTTTTAATGCATAGGGACAAACAGCAGCTTGTTAAGATCGGGAGAATTGAAAAGTCAATGAGGCAGACATGTCACTATTTAGCACCATGCCACATCAACGTAACACCTGCAGCAATGTTCCAGCAGCTTGCATGGAAAACACATTGTATTTGCTTCAAGAAAATGGCCATGGGTGAAAGGCTCTTAGTGGGTTCGAGGGGGACTATAAATAATCAGGGGGTATCACCACAGTCAGCCAGTAAGAGAGAACGTAACCACTGTCCCTTGACATTAGTGATATTGCCATTTTTGAATCACTCACTATCAACATCCAGGACCAGCTATATAAATTATCTCCAAACTCTGCTCACCATCCACAGGCACAATGCAGGGGTATGATGGAAAACGTCTCACTTGCCTGAATGACAGCAGCTCCAAAAACACTCAAGAAGCTTGACACCACCCAGGATAAAGCAGCGGGCTTGATTGGCACCACATCTTCCACTGTCAATATTCACTCCCGCCACCACTAATGCACTATAGTAGGCCCGTATACTATCTACTTGATGGAACTCACCACGTTCCTTCTAACCCCATAAACCTTACCACTTAGAAGAAAAAGGGCAGCAAATAACCCTAGCCACCACATACAAATTCCTCCAAGCTGCGCATCATCCTGACTTGAATCTATATCACTGTTTCTCTAGTGTTGCTGAGTCAAAATTCTGGAAGTCCCAACCTTACAGCTCCGTGGGTCTACTAACAGCACATGTACTGCAGCGGTTCAAGAAGCCAGCTCACAACCACCACCTTCTCAATGGCAAATCATGATGAACAAATAAATGTTGGTCTAGCCAGCAATGGCCACATCCCATAAACGAAAACAAGCTTAAAAAAAAGAGGCAGCCAAAGACACCCTGTCCCATTTCACGTATGCTCCCTTTTCCAATGACCTGTCTTCCCAGATGTTAATCAATTACACTTACAAGTCTTTAAACCATTCCTCTAGACTGCAAAATTGCACAAGTCACTTCACTATTTACAAACAATGAGTGGGAGAACCATAGAACCATGGGGCAGTTAATCTAACATCTAATGGTGGGAAATTTCTAAAGTCCTTAATTATGAATAAGGCTACTGAACACTTTGAAAATTTTCAAAGTGGAGAAAGCCAACATGGATTTATAAATGATAGGTCATGTCTGATGAATCTGCTTGAATATTTTGAAAAGTGTCGTAGGAATATCTATGGATTTGATTTACATGGATTTCTAGATAGCATTCAATAAAGTCCCTCATATGGGACTGTTAGTGAAAATTGAAACTCGTGGAATTAAAGGCAAATTATTGATGCAGTTAGGAAACAGGATGAGCAGATGGAGATGGACATTTGGGATAATGGGCAGATATTCCAGTTGTCAGGATGTGCCTAGTAACGTACGATAAACATCTATTTCTGTGCCTCAACTATTCACCGTATTTATTTGTGTCTTAGATGCTGAAATAGAATGCTAGAAAATTAATATATATCCAAGTTTGCTGATTCCACAAAAAAGATGGCATTATACTCAGTGTGGAGGGAAGTATAAAATTCATTCTAAAAGAGATACTAATAGATTAAGTTAATGTGCAAAAACTGAGACAAACGGATGTCAAAAAAGCAAATGTGATGTCATCATTATGGTAGAAAGCTAGAAACAGTTAAATTCCAAACATACGTAGCAGTCTGTGTCCATGGATTGTTAAAATTATTTTTGAGGGACTAAAGCAGAAAATAATACAAAATAAATTTAAGAATCTAGAATAATGGTACAGTTATAGAAAACTCTAGTTAGATCACATCTGGAGCATTGTGAACTGTTCTACATGCACATTAAGAAGGATACATTGCTGCCATTCACACACCACCTAGATCCATTGAGATAACAAGGTGCAGAGCTGGATGAACACAGCAGGCCAAGCAGCATCAGCGGAGCAGGAAAACTGACATTTCAGGCCTAGATCCATCTTTTGGTTCTTGTTTCATTACCATACCTTTCACCTTGCATAATAATTACTTTAGTGATTTAACTACAAGCCTTTCCACTCTATAACAGACACTCCTGTTCAGTCTTCCCTCCCCTCCACATCCATCTAAGTCCTGTCCTTTTCTGCCTCCATGCTTGCTTAAAACTAGTTTCTTCTCTAGCTTTTGTCAGATCTGACAAAAAACTGACCTGAAACATTGACTCTGTTTCTTTCACAGATGTAGCCCTGGCCACTCTGTATTTAAAACATTTTTTGCTTCATTGAAAGCTTTTCTGTATCCATGGTAATTTACCTTTGGACCTTTTACTGGTTCATGGAGACTAGCATGTTCCTTGTCCACTGTAGCTGGATAAACAAATGTTAGCTACATAAATCAATCTGAAACGGTATCAACTGATTTTTTTCCCCAATCATCATGAAATAAGCAATACAATTTTATCTGGTGAACACTTTAATGCACTTTTTTTCTGAGAAACAGTCAGATGTGGCAACACTCTCCTGTAGATTTAGCCATAAATCATTGAAGATTTTCACAGAGACATTTTATTTCAG
Organism: Rhincodon typus; assembly: GCF_021869965.1. Classification (NCBI taxonomy): domain Eukaryota; kingdom Metazoa; phylum Chordata; class Chondrichthyes; order Orectolobiformes; family Rhincodontidae; genus Rhincodon; species Rhincodon typus. The sequence continues at coordinate 45,943,469 of NC_063336.1, forward strand.
GGGAGTGTTAATCACAAAATCAGTGATTAATCTAGGACTGGAGATTAGTGATATTTATGCTGCTGATTAATCAACCTACCAGTAGAATGTTTCAACTGCATGGGAAGAGACTCCTTTACCCTCATCACCTAAACAAGCTACTAAACGCAAATGAAAATTACCCTCTAGAAAAAGCTGCCTGGAAATATTAAGGTATGAGTTTAAAATTATGGACGTTGCAAATAGGACAATGACAGCTTAGAATGATTTTTGTGTCACCAAAGCTTCCTGGTAAATGATAGTAACGAAGATGCAGTGATTTAATACAATACTATAACCTGAGCCAATGTGCACATCAAACTTCCCTCCATGAACAGTTGATGCTCTTTGTTGGTTCCACCATGTAGTATCAAATGCAAGTCAGAGACCTGATATTATGATCCGGATGTAACATGTGCTTGGATAAACAACTCATATTTATTGTGCCTTTATTGTAATAAAACACTATAGTGCTTTACAGAAGCATTAGGAAATACAGATAAACTTATGTACCTGTGCACATGAAGCTCATGGTTTTTAAGAGGAACACTCATCTGTGTGAAGCAAACTGCACAGCAGGGACTTTTTAAATTGAGTGGGATGCGGCCACTGGAACGGGTAAAATGCTGTTTTTGTACATACAGAGCGAGACTTCTTTCATTCTTAAAAGGGAGGCTGAAACTGGTTACAACTGTACATGCTGAATAGTAAAATTATGGATTTGTCAGTAAGTTTTGACAAAGGTGCTAATTAATGGCGATATTCTGGCGATAATAATCAACTGGAAGTGTTAAGTTAATTGCATAGATTGTGTTGACAGTCAGAATCTTTTTTTCCCCACAGTTGAAATGTCTAATACTAGGGGGCATGCAATTAAGGTGAGAGGGGGAAATTTCAAAGGAGATATGAGGGGCAGTTTTTTTTTTAACTGAGAGTTGTAGGAGTCTAGAAAGCACTAATTATCAGACAAAGTTACAAAATTGCCTGTTCAATCACATTTGACCATGTGTCAAATTTAAACACACTTCCAGTGCCTTTGGAGTATTGTGCGGGGAGAATAAAATAGATGCAGGGATAGAAAGTCACAGCAACTTAAAGGCTGCAGCTCCAATTGAACCTACATGCAGCCAATTAAAGAGAAATGGCAGCACCATGAGAAACATTCTAAGCCTTTGCTGGTGTGAGGGGAAGAAGTGAAAAAAAGAGGTCAAGCAAAAGAAATATCAGAACAACAGAGCTGTGAGTATAAAGTGGAGAAGTGCTACATCTAATCCATTGTTTGATATCTGCCAAAGTCGATGTGCTGCTGCATGAGGTGACTGAGGATGGTTGCTCCATGTGTACTCTAGGATACCCAAGTGTAGCATGAGTGGCAGGAGGAGGTGGCCACACTTCATTCTATCTGAAGTACCTGGGAAATAGATACAAGTGGAGATGGCACAGTCCGAAGGAGTTTTCCAAGTGGAAACTACTCAACAATGCCATAAAATTCCATGTGGGGAAGAACAGTGATGATGTGGATTTGGTGCACTAAACATTAAAATGTTTAATATAAACAGTACAAGAATCTACTTTCTCTAGTGATGGAATGAAGAACAAAGCATCATAATCTTGACAATGGAGTTGGAACATTTGCAAGGGATATCAGGAAACAAATTCACAGAGAAAAGCAGAATTTGGAATTCTCTTTTCCTGAACAACTTATTACCCAGCTCTTAACTGCTCTCATAAGCTGGTGGTGAACTGCCTTCTTAAACCACTACAGTCTTGGGATGTAAGTACACACACAGTGCTGCTGGAAGGAAGATAAACAAAGTTTGACCCAACAGCTAGCTTTGGAGCTCATATCTTCAGCACTATTTCTGGAATGCTGTCAGGGTGTGTTGCTTTTGCAGTATCTAGTGCCTTTTGCCATTTCTTGATATCATATGGAGTTAACTGGTCTGGCTAATGACTAGCATCTGCTTTACTGGGGACCTCAGGAGGAGGTTGAGGTGGATCTACCACATGGCCCTATGGCTGAAGGTGGTTTTGAGTGCTTCGTGCACAGATGTGCTGGGATCCCCCATCATTGTGGATGGGGCATTTTACAGGACCACGTCCCCCTCTTAGTTGTTTCATTATCCACTACCATTCGCTTGAGGATATGGCAAGACTGCAGAGCTTAGACCTGATCCATTTGTGCCGGATCGCTTAGCTCTATCACTTGCTGCTAACCTGGCCACATTGAAAATTAAAAACCGAAAGAACTGCGGATGCTGTAAATCAGGAACAAAGACAGAAGTTGCTGGAAGCTCAGAAGGTCTGGCAGCATCTGTGAAGAAGAAAAAATGAACCGAGGAAGGTTCACTGGACCCAAAACATTAACTCTGATTTTTTCTTCCCAGATGCTACCAGACCTGCTGAGGTTTTCCAGCAACTTCTGTTTTTGCACACTGAAAATTAATTTATCTCAAATGTGTGCACCATAATTCACCCACACACTTCTGTGCTGTTACCAGGCCTGATACATAAACTTAACACTCCTCTTTAAAGACAATTTTCACCAGCAGACTTAGCTATATTGCCATGAAAACCAATGTCGATTCTTGTTTCACCAATTTCTTTAAAAGGTTGGATGGAAAAGCATTTCTATAAAGGAGAAGGTAAAGTTCAATGAACATCATTTTATTCTTCAACCTTAGTAAAAAGGTAAAGAACTCTGATAACTATATCTTTTTTAAGGCAGAGGCAAAACCCAAGCAACCTTCCAGTCAGTCTCAGGGAATGTAGATAATAAGGTGTTTCAATGTTTGTGCCCAATTTGTCTTCTCCAACTTCCTTTCCCTCTGAATGTGCTGAACCCTGCAATACTTCTACGGGCAGCAGTCACAGTCATGTATAATAACTACCCAGTAAGACACTTGCCTAATATTTTTTGATGATGGTCTTTTCAACCAGAACAAAACTCAGATTCCGCCACACCTGGGGTGCTGTGTACAGTTCAGAGCAATACACCTCAGGAATGATAAATGCTTTTGTGAGGAATAAAGCAGACATTCATCAGAATGTCACGAGGCTTCAAATGTTAGTTTATAAGGAGGGACTACATGCACAAGTTTAGCCTTTCCTACAATATAAAAGATCAGGATGTAATCTGATTGAGGTATTTACAATTTTGAAAGGCCTTGATACAATTGAGAGAAAAACCATTTCACTGGTAAGGAGAATAGAAAATGTGGGCATAGACTTAAGATCACATCAAGGAATGCCAGAGAGAAGTTAGGGTGGTGGAATTGTGGAACTCTGCCCTATAAAAAAGCTAAATTAATAATTGTAAATTTGATATCAATATATGTTTCTCATAAATGCATTAAAAGAGTATTAAGGCATGTGGATCCTAAGTACGTGAAGGATTAGGATACTGATCAGCCTTACCTTCTAATGACAGAAGAGGTTAGAAGAACTGAAGGGCCTGCTCCCATTCCTATATTTTGCCAAGTAAAGAAGTAATTATATTTCCAACACAGATCCTAAACACCCCATCCTCCACTTGAATACTGGTACATGAACTTAACAAAGACAAAGAAGAAACAACAGAACAGCACAGGAACAGGCTCTTTGCCCACCAAGACTGTGCTGACACAAAATGTCTTTCTTAACTAAAAATTTTTGGCCACTACGCAGTCTGTACTCCTCTATTCCCTGCCTGTTCATATATCTGTCAAGATGCCTCTTAAATATCCAATTCTTTTAGAAAATAAACCCACAAAGTAAATGGCAGACTCTCACTGGGCAATTCGAAAACAAATTATTTATTTTAATTATTAAATCAGGTGCATTTATCTCAGATTAGTGGCATGAACCATTTGAATTGAACTAACCAGGTTGGCACAGAAATACTACCTTTTGTTTCCAGAGCTGACTGACATGTGTCACCTCAAAGTGGCCATTCCAGTCTGGCTTTGCATCGTAGATTTGTCTTGCAAATGACATCCAGCAGCAAGCCAGTACAACACATGGTAGGAAAATAAATGACTGAGAATATTTTTGCAGTGATTGATGAGACCAGTTTGCAAAGGTGCATTGTTGCTGAAGTCTCTCCAGTGGTTCTTGTTGTTCACAGTTTGCTGTCAGCACCTGCTCTATCTTCCACTCTCACCGATCATTTTGAAATATTCCTTCTCCCCAGTCAAACTTATGAATTTTAGGCTATGTTCTCTTTTGACTCTTGTGGCAAGATGGCTGCTACTGGTGAGCATTTATTCTCCAAGCACCCCAGGCTGTTTCTAAAAATGTCACCAATTTCCAAATGGGAGAGAGCCCTAGATGGTTCAGAGACAGAACTAAATTGATACATGACCACTGGAAAAACAGCCATAATCAGTATACATTAAAACTGAGTTTGAGGAATGGATGAATTGTTTGCTGTGCTAATAAAAGCTTGAATAAGGGCAGTTCCTTCATTTTCATTTGGGAGAGAAGGAAACACAGGAGAGATTATGCAGACACAGGAGCGAAATATTTTTGATCTCTGCATAAAATGATAGTTGCTGGCATTTGCAGGCATGATATTGTTAGGTGCATTAAAATGGACCAAGAGGAGATTTGGATACAATGCAAGTTCTTGATTGAGTGAACAGCAGTTTGGTCTTCAACAGATGAAATGGAATCTGAAGGTTACATCAGGTTTGGGGCAGGAAGCATGGCCATTACATAAATTACATAAACTACATATTAGAGTTCTGTACTTATGATGCCACCTTCTTCGGCCTTCAGTAATTCTAGCATCAAAATCTAAACTACAGCAAATCATATTCTGCAGTCCCACTTTCTTTAAAAAAAAAACAATTAAATATTATTTTGATGACATATATACAAGCTGTATTTTTTAAAAGCAAGGATTAATCTTCAGTGAAGTTTTCAATGTTTTGGCTTAATAGAGATTGGTACATGACATATTCGACAGTAAAACATAAAAAGAAAATGAGGCACCTTTATTATTCTGATATAAACAACCAAAAAAGCGTGCCATCGTACTTTCACTTTTTCTTCCTTTTTTTTGTTTATGGCACTTCTGACTCTCAGAATGAAATTTTGCACTTTCCACACTTGTATCCAAAAAGGGTGGACTGCTCTAAATGGGGGTGACTCCAGTAAAATACTACAATGAAAATGAACAATAAATATTTCTCACAGCATTGAAATCATCCATAACGTATACCACGTTTATGCAACCTTCAACTAAGCACACTTCTATGCAGACTTGATTACTTCTTTGGAACGATCAGTATATTGGTGACTGAAAATGCAATCAAAGTACACGTTACCTCTGACTACCGATGAATGCCATCATTCCTTTGAGTTGGGATGATCTACACATGTTTTAACTTTAATAAAAGTTAACCATCCAGGACAAAGCAGCTCACTTGAGTGGCACAAGCATCCACTCCCTCCACCACCGATGCTCCGTATCAGCAGTGTGTACAATCTACAAGACGCTCTGCAGAAATTCACCAAAAGAATCTCAGACAGCACCTACCAAACCCATGACCACTTCCATCTGGAAGGACAAGGGCAGCAAATAAATGGGAACACCACCATCTTCAAGTTCCCATCCAAGCCACTTACCATCCTGATTTGGAAATATATTCTCATTCCTTCACCGTGGCTGCGTCAAAATTCTGGAATTCTCTTCCTAATGGCGTTGTGGGTCAACCCACAGCTGGTGGGCTGCACCGGTTCAAGAAAGCAGCTCAACCAGCAATGCCCACATCCCACAAATGAATTTTTAAGAAATCTGGGGGCCTTCTTGTGGCGCAGTGGTAGTGTCCCTTATCCCTGAACCGAGGCAGCCAGGTTCAAGTCCCACCTGCTTCAAGGTGTGTAATAACATTTCTGAACAGGCTAGTTAGAAAAATACGTTAAATAATAAAAAGAAAATGGGCTCAGTGTCCCTGATCCAAGGAAGAGAAAGTTGTTCAGTTTGAAGGAAAACAAAGGGAGAATTTAGGCAATGAAGAAGTCATTGAAATAAAGATTCATATCAGACTTGAAATGTAAAATATAGAGGGTTCTTGTGACACAGAAGTGGTTTCTCTGCCTCTAAGGCAGGAGACCCAGGTTCAAGGCTTACCTGCTTAAGAGTTGTGCAAAAATATCACTGAACAGGTTTAGAAAATAAAAGCCAAATCAATTCAATCTAACAGAAGTTAGACTGCCAAATTTTTAAATTTTATTTTTTATAGAAAAAAAAACAAAAATGTTATAGCAATAATTTCCAAACAGATGTTAAAGTAACAAATTTTAAAGCTTATAATAAGGGAGACAAACTTTTAATATTTTATAATCCCTTTGAGAATTAAAAACATAAATATTCCATTCAACTCTGAAGTGAGTTCTTTTATGTAAATTCTCAGCCCTGCAGCTTATTCAGTTCCACATATTGGAATGAAGACATGGTTTCCTCACATTGCTCATTAACTAAAAAGAGGCAAATAATCAGAGAGCTGCAGGTAATCATCACTGTGGCAGGTCTCATTTTCATCTGATTGCAGTTAGTTTCTGAGCTGTTAGGCCATGTTACCACATACTGAGCTTTCCAATCCTTCTGTACATGCCCCTGGTACTGAGGTGAAATGCTTGGCAGAATCTCTGTCTCTGCAAGCACCACTCTCTCCCTTTAATTTGACTGCCCTGCTTTTCTTCCCTCACACCACCTCCCCCCCCACCTCATTTTCTCCTTGCATGGCTAACAACCTTCCAAGCTGCTATTCTTTTTCGTGGGATTGAGGATGCTGGAAAGTCAATGAGCACTTTATTAAAGTCAGAGAGCTTGGTAATGAACAATTCAACAACTTAATGAGGTTTCGTAGATCTGTCTCCAGCCTGTCCATCAAGTTTCACTTCTATAAAGAATGCTGACACTAATCCTGTAGACTGTCCAATCTGCACCCAAGGCTGTATATTAGATTTTTCCACGGTATATTGCATTAACAGTATAACCTCAGCAAAAGTGCTGAAACTTAACCACACCTGAGACATCATGCTTCAGTTGATTTTATTTTATACTGTAGGGTTTACTATAAAAATTACCTATTTACTTAGATGCTGAAAACAAGTTCTTCTGCAACACTAAACATGTAATTGGCTAACAATCATTCATTGCCATTAACTGATCCCTAATACCACAGACCAAACTACGGCTCAGGAAGAATAATAGAGGAATCATAAAACTCTAGGAAATTGTACCAGCAATTTTAGATAACAATCAAGTTTTTTTTTCAATTATGCATCACTAGCCAATAGTAATAGTTTTACCATCTTAAAAATATTCCTGAATCTCAGTTACCAAAGGTATTTTATGCATGAGTTATCATTGCTATCGCACCTTGTAAATGAAATCACCTATATTGCAGCGATGGGTTCACTTAAATACTGATTTGCGCTGAGGCACTGCTCTGGTGAGGTGGGGAGATTTGGATAACTATTATGCCACTTTGGCTAGACAGCCTGAAAAATGTAAAAGACTGCTCCATTTCTGTTCTGCTTCTTAGAGACCTGTTGAGGAGTCTTCACAAGGCTGAGTTTGGCAGCAATGCCTTCTTCGTAAAACTAGAAGAAAATAAAAAATATGAATAGATGCAGGTCAAATGATCCATCAAGCCTACTCCCCGTCACTCATCATGACTGAAGTTTTACATCATCTCATGCTCCCATCCTATCTCTATAACCCTTAATTCCCAAACATTTGTCAGTCTCAGCCCTGCATATAATGAATGACTCAACATTCACAGTTCTCTGGGTAGAAAATTCACTACCATCTAATTGAAGAATTTTCTGTTCATCTCCGTGCTAAATGCCAAATCTTTACCCTGAGACTATACCTCTTAATTCTATACAGTACGTCCAGTAGAAATAACATCCTATCATTTACACTGTCGAGCATCTCTAAGGATTTGACATGTTTTAATGAGATTTCTTTTTCAATCTCCCTTCAGTCCAATAAGGAATATGCAGGGCAGAATCCCAAAGGATAGACCAGTGATGTCTCTGATACATTCCAAAACTGGTTGTGAATGGCACAAGACTTCCTGCTTTCCCGTTTTACCAAAGATTACTGCTTTCCTCTCAGGTATTCAGTTCAACTTGCACCCTCTGGCACCTCATCATGTTCAGTATACACTAGGATTGTAAGTATGGTTTTTGTGGTGCTTTGGTTGTTTCCCTCCCCCAGACAAGAGTTGGAACATATCTGAGCAGATTGACAGAAAATATCTACAACATGGCCTTTAAGTTTGCAAATCTTTCTTCCCAGTTGTGCTGAAGATGTGTCACAACACACCTGACCAGGTTGATTCAAAATACTTACAGGAGAATTCGACATAATGCAGTGCACAACCAACCTGAAGCACATGAACATTTCAGAATCAATCCTACAGCTTATTTTTTAAGTGAATTTTTTAAAGACATTTAAAATTTTTTAATGTTTGACATTATGCATGTGAGAGAATTTAATTTTCAATAAATTCACTTCATTTGGTTCAAAAATCTAGAAACTCATTGCATGGGTAAGTTATTGTTGTAAGGCACAGGGCAAGTTTTGCAACTTTAGAATAATAAATTGCTTATGTCTCCATTGATAATTTTTTTAGTTTATAGGAGACATTTTGCAACCTACAGTCACTGAAATGCCTTTATGTGCTTTGAACAGTTCAATTACTTTTAAAGAGAAGTGACAGGTGACCCGGAGGATAGCAAGGAAGCATTGCCTTGAGCAAAAATGAAATACAAGTGCTTTGGGATCTGCTTGCTGGAGATTGTGATTGTGAACAAACATGAATAATGAACTGATCATCTGTGGTTTTATTATTAAACCACTGGTTGCAAGCTGCTTTCAGCTATTCTGGAAATGATAAAGTGCTAGATAAATGGCTCTTTTTCACTATCTTAACACACAGCACTGTAATGGGCTCAGTACAGGCAAATAAAATTAGATAAAATTAAAATAAACACTAATTTTACTATTTTATAATAAAATAAAAAGTGTATAGGACCAGTGACAGCAACTACAGCCATGCAATAAAAGTTTTGGTACAGTAACTCCAGAGGCTGAACTTTCTTACCTCACTTAGACACTATCAGGCATCAGGACCATATCCAGTTCAGTAAACTGACAGTGAGAACAGCAAGCCTTGTGAATTAATCTTCTGGAGGAGACCAATCAGTCAGCTGCCTCCAGGTTCACTATTTAATTTGGAGCAAGGAGGATGGAGTGAAATGACTGTAAGAGAAGCTGAGGGAACTGCAGCCACCTCCGCTCCCTGAGCGATGTCTATTAGAATAGTCTCCAGGGACTGCCTTCGCAATGGGAGACCTGATTCTACTGATACCCTTAGGTTTGCCATTTCATCCCTTTAAAGTTCATAATCCAAAAAAGACATCCTTAGCATTGATGCATACTGCGCAGTCTCCACTTCACCGTTGCCAAGCTCCTGGCTCCAACATGGAGCTTGCGCAATGATGCTGGAATCGCAAGGTCCTAGGTAAACAGAGCTTGGTTCACCAATTAACAAAACTAATTGACTCCTCGCTGCTGCCGTGCGGGTCATCATCTGCACTGCGAAATCATTTCTGGAAAAGTTGGGAACACGTTGGGAAACCAGCACAATGTTCTTCATTGCTATTTTTCTGGCACTCATTGCTTTTAAAGCCCTAGCAAAATTCCTATCCCCCAAAAACTCTGAAAAGGAATCAAATTATGATGTTCTCATATTTGTCTATCTTTGAATCTAACTTATTTGATGTCATTACTGGAAGATAGGAAGGAGTTTTGTGTTCCACAGGATAATAGAAACTAACTTTTCTGACACAAGGTCAGTCATTTATCTTTAAGACAGAAAATTAAATATACAAACTAAGCTACACATTAATATATTATAGTAGTAGAAGAAATAATTCCATGTCAAATTTGCGGTTCTCTCATCTCCAAATTCAATTTCCAGCAGAGACACTTGGGAACATAACCTTGACAGATACTTCAATGCAGCACTGATAGCATTATCATATTATTGACTGTATTGTTGAAACTACCACCTCTAAAGTGAAATACCAATCTGAAACCCAATGCCTCATCAAGATGATATAAAATATTTTAAGCCATTAATTCAAGACGATCCATCAGTTTTTGCCTCAACTAACATCATTAACAAATGCACATGCTTGACTATACTTTTATCTGACCTTTGTGTGACTTTGCAATGTGCAAAGTAGATGCCAGATTTACCTATATACGACTGACCAGTTTTACTAAATTATTGACTAGATAGGAAGGACCTCAGGCCATCTTGGAATTGATGTGATAAGTTGATATGCAATTGGCTTTTCCTTCTTCATTAACAAATAGTAAGCAGTCAAATCAATTAAGATCAGACAAAATAAAGTGTCTAAGTACTAATTCTACTTTCATCAAGAGTGGTGACATACACAACGTTCCCTTTTATTCAAAGATAAAGCTTATTTCAGATCAATATGCATGATTGTATTCAGGCACATTTGTTAATTTGAAAATTATACAAACAAGTGAAACAAAATTTGCAAGACAAAAATTCAAGCTTGAATGTAATGTTTTAGAGGTTGGACCACTCATCCTGACCTGGTAATCATATACCTATCTACAGAGGTAAATGGTGTTCTCTGTTACACTCATTTGACAATTTGGTTATCTTTATCACTACACAATAATTATCAGGGTATTCTTCCTCACTCTCGTTGTGCATGATTAGTACTCTACAAATTAGTTTGAACTGGCTTCTGTCCCTTTGCAATGAATCACCATGATCAGTAATTACTTCACATGATCTGAACAGGTTGCATATTTTAAAAACCCTTATCGCTATCCAAATATTTGAATCTGGACTACTAATTTTATACTCTTGCCCAATACAGAGTTTTGGCAGATTTCCATCTGCTTACTCATTGTGCATCTCTTCTATCCCCCTGTGTTTTTGTGGAAGAACATCCTGTATCTCAGAGTGGTTAGACAATTGATTGCTGGGCAAGGTCACTTGCACTTGCCTTCTGAGTATAATTTGTACTGGGGATGGTAATCTCTTCTTCATTAGTATTGCAAGAAAATACATAAATCTTGCTTTGTTGCTTGACACTTAACGATCATTCATTTGATACTATATTCCTTACGTTCCGCTAGACAGATCAGGCATGGATATTGGGGTGATGATGTGATATATGTAACTGTCTAGTTAGTACATATGAAACAGTTTGTTAGTGTAGTATGTTGTATAATTGCCCTTTTCTGACACAGTATGATGCATCATCAAATAAACTGCAAGTGGCAGTCATTGTGTTAGCAACAGTTGTGCTCGTTGTGTTATTAAATCATCAAACAATGGCAAATTTAGAGGAATAATTTGTCACAAGGATATAATGTTCCCTGTGCACAGAATAGGTCTGTTGCTATTCACTTCAATGAGTGAATAAGAACATAGAAACTAGGAACAAGTGGAGTCCATTTGCAACTTTGAGCTGATCCGCCATAGACATACTGGCAGAAGTTTTTCATCATGGCCAAACCTTCTTTCTCAATCAGGGTATACTTCCTTTCTATCTCTGCCAAAATTTAGGTGCATACTCGATTGCTCCCAATAGTGTAATAATACCATCCTTATCCCATAGGGGAAGGCATTGCAAATTATAATGAGATGTCTCAGGGGATTGGAATATATTTGTCGATCGTAGTTGATTAACGGTTACAAAGGCTTTCTCTTGTGCCATTTGCTATGACCATTTCTGACTTTTTTTCAAGCAGTACATGGAAGGGTGGTGGCAGGGTTGCTAGGTTGGGTCTGAATTTCCCTTAGTAATTTATGAGACCGAGAAAAGTCTTCAACTCTGTTGTGTTCATTGGAATCAAGGCGCCCTTTATGGGCTCCACCTTCTCCTTGACAGGGTGTAGTCTGTCTTTGCCAAAAATTATAGACCTGAAACATCAGACGTTTACTGTATTATTGTGATCTCCACAATGTAGTCAGCAATGTGATCTCCGAGTAGTCAGCAAATGAGAAAACTCTCTGATGGTAAGTTTTACTTAAGGCAAAGTTGCATTATTCTTTAAGTAATTTATGCCATAAATGAAGTGTAACTGTGATGTGTATACCCCCTGCATTATGTTTTTTGTTTACTTAGTGTGTGTTTTTACATGGATTTTGCGGACCTCTTGTTCAACCGGAATATTTGATCAGCTGGTACACTAACCAGTGCTGGTTAATAAAAATTGGTTAGAGACAAGAAAAAATCTGCAGATGTTGGAATCCAAGGTAGACAAACAGGAGGCTGGAAGAACACAGCAAGCTGGGCAGCATCTGGAGGAAAGGAACAGTCAACGTTTCAGGTATTACCATTCTTCAGTCCTGCTGAAGACTGCTCCTTTCCTCCAGATGCTGCCTGGCTTGCTGTGTACTTCCAGCCTCCTGTTTGTTTACCCTGGTTAATAAAAAGTTTACTTTAGTTAGGTCATACCTCTGAGAATACATAGATCTTAGCCCTACCACCTTTTATCATCATGAGACCCTCTTGGAATACTTCAGGATTCTTCCTAATGACTTCATATAGATCGCTAGTACTGATTTTAGAGATTTGTTGCCAATCTAGGTGGATTTTCTGTAGCCAGTCCCTTTACGAAAGGTTAGGACCTGGGACTTGTACCACCAGTATGGGGAGTAAAACTGTCTATTGCCACTTAACTGGGGTTACAGAGGTCCGCATGATATATAAGGGCTCCCAGTGCTTCTGGCCAATCTAGCCTTGGTGCCTAGCAGGCTGAAAGGCAATTTGTTCCTTGGGAGTTTCCTAAAGGTTTTCTTCCCAAAAACAGATACAGTAGCATCTGTGTCAAACTCCATCTCTAAGGAGTGGCCATTTGCCTTCAAATTAATCTTAATTGGGGCCACTTCGGGAACAGTGTTGCAATTTAGCTGTATCAATTCCTCATCCTCAGACTGACATATTTGCAAAGCCTTCCTTATTGCTTGCTGCAACTGCCTGTCTACTTTCTTTCACTTAGATCCCTTTGTACATCCACATTATCCATACAATCACTATTTAAATAACACTCAGCCTTTTTTGTTTTTCACACCAAAGTACATTGTGCTGCATCTGCCATGTGTTGTCTCATTCACTCAATATGTCTAAAATCACCTTGAAGCTTTAATTTTCCCTGTTAACCTTACATAGGACCTTATCAAAAGCCTACTGCAAATCCAAATCCACTGACTCTTCCTTATCTATTATATTAGTTCCATCCTCAAATAATTCCAATAGATTTGTTAAAGATGATTTATCTTTCATAAACTCATGCTGGCTTTGTCCAATCCTGTTCATGTTTTCCAAATATTCCGTTATCATTTCTTTTATAATAGACTGTAACAATATCTGTACTACTAATGTTACGCTAACTGGTCTGTAATTCTGTCTTCTCTCTCCCTCATTTTTTAAATAGTGGGATTGTAATTATCACCCTCCAATCTGTAGGACCTACTGCAGAATCTTAGAATTTTGGAAGATGACCATCAATGCATCTAATATATCCAAGACCATTTCCTTAAGACCACTTTAGGATGTAGATTATCAGGCCCTGGTGATTTTACAACTTTTAACCCACTAATTTCCTGAGCAACCTTTTCTTACTAATACACATTTCCTTCAAATATGCTCTCTCACTCCACCCTTGGCTCTCTAACATTTCGGGAAATCATTTACGCCCTTATTTATGAAGATGGGATGTATTCAATTCTTCTGCCATTTCTTTTATCCACATTAATAATTTCCCAGCTTCTGACTGTAAGGGACTTACATTTGTCTAATCTTTCCTCTTCGCATACGAATATTGTACTATTCTGAGGAAGGGTCACTCGAACCAAAATGTTAACTCTAATTTCTCTCCACAGATGCTTTCAGATCTGCTGAGCTTTTCCAGCAATTTCTGTTTTTTGTTTCATTAACAGTCAATGGACAATGGACAATATTTAGAGGATAATGCATGCTTTGCAACATATACTTTTCTTTCTGGTACAAAAAAAGAAAAGTAGTCCAACCATATCTAGCAAAAGAAACTGAGGACAGTATTAGATGATAAAGGTCCTATAAAAAGTAGCAAAACTTAGGAGTGCAGCAGTTTAGAATATTTAGCTATGGAGGATCAAGAGTCACAGTCATAGGGTAGGAGAGATCTACAACACACAAAAAGGCTCTTAAGACCATACTGACCAGTGCAGACACAAACAACCACCTAACTATTCTAAACCAATTTTCTAGTACTTAACACATCGCTTTGTAGGCATTAGTACCACAAGTACACATCTAAATACTTCTTAAATGTTGAATATTTGTGTCTACCATCCTTAAAGGCCGTGAATTTTAGATTTCCATCATCATTTCAGTGAAAAAGTATTTCCCAACATCTCCCCTAAACCATCTGCCCTTTGCCTTAAATCAATGCCCCCAGTCATTGATCCCTCCACCAAGGGGAAATGTTTTCTCCTGTATACCCTGTTTATACTCCTTATAATCTTATACATCTCAATCATGCCCCTTCTCAATCTCTTCTGTTCTGAGGAAAACAATCCAGTCAAACCAATCTCTCTTCATTACTGAAACTCTGCAACCAAGGAACATCCTGGTAAATCTCCTCTACACTCTCTCCAGTGCTATCTCATCATTCCTATAATGTGGATTTCACAATTCCACAATACTCTAATTGTGGCCTAACCAACATTTTATACAGTTTCAGCATAATCTCCCTGGCTCTTAAACATTATGCTACAACTAATGAAGGCAAGCATACCTTTTGCCTTCTTAACCACTTTAGCCACCCATCCTGATACCAAAAGGGGCCAGTATACCTGCCTCTGATCCTCGGTGCTTCCCATGGTCATACCATTCATCACGTATTCCTTGCCTTCTTCGTCCAACACAAGGGCATCACTTCACATTTATCCAGAATGGAGTCCACTTACTACTGATCAGCCCATCTGACCAACATATCTATACTCTCCTGTAGTCTAAAGATAACCTCACTATTTTACACTCCAAAATTTTTTGTACCATCTGTAAACTTACTGATTAATTCTCTTATGTTCAAGTCTAAAACATTTATGTAAACCACAAACAGCAAGGGACCCAACACTGAATCCTGTGAGACCCCACTGGACATAGATGTCCAGTTGGAAAAACACCCCACAACCATCACCTCTGCTTCCTGCCACTCAGCCAGCTGTAGAACTAATTTGCCAAATTTCCTTGGATCCCAAGGACTCATCTTTTCAACTAGTCTCCCACACAGGACCTTATCAAAAGCCTTCCTGAGGTCCAAGTAGACTACGTCAAAAACATTGCCCTCATCTACACACCTGATCACCTCTTCGAAAAATTCTATCAAGTTGGTCAGACATGACTTCCCCTTAACAAAACCATGCTGACTGTTCTTGTTTAAT
This sequence comes from Rhincodon typus, assembly GCF_021869965.1. Lineage (NCBI taxonomy): Eukaryota > Metazoa > Chordata > Chondrichthyes > Orectolobiformes > Rhincodontidae > Rhincodon > Rhincodon typus. Next base: position 45,958,975 of record NC_063336.1, read on the forward strand.
CTCTACCTCTCCAAATTCAGATTAATTCTGTCCCTTAGAACTCCTTGCAATAGTTTTTCCAGCAGCAAGATTAGACTGACTGGTCTGTAGTTTCCTGGTTTATCCCTTGCTCCCTTCTTGAATAACAGTACAATGGCTGTCCTCCAGTCCTCTGGCACTCAGTTATGGCAAGACAGCAATTGAAAGTTTTTGCAAGTGCTACTGCTTTTTCCTCATTCAACAATTCAGGATACACTTCATCCTGTCCTGGAGGTTTATCTACGTTTAGCTTGCTGGACCACTCAGAAACTCCTTTCTGTCTACGTTACTTCTTAAAAAAATTATCAATAGCCTCCTTCTCGATTTCTATACCTATATTGTCCTTCTCACTGGTGAACACTGACACAAAGTATTCATTTCGGAACCTATCTACTTATTCTGGCTGCATGCATAATAGGCCCTACTCTTTTCCTTGTTATCCTTTTACGCTAATGTACCTGTAAAACAACTTAGGGTTTTCCTTTATTTTACCTTCCAGTATCCATTCATATTCTCTTTTAGCTCTCCTTATCTCCTTTTTATGTTCCCTGTTTAACATCTATACTCCTGCATCTAGCTCTGGCTAAGACACATGTTGGAAGTACTACCATGAACCAAGATTACGTATGATTATTAAAGGTGTAGAAAATATTTACCCAGAATATTACTTCATGTAATGGTACAGCAAGAGCAATTTACTTGTGTAAAACACTTACATTGCAAAGACGCAGAGTTTTTTTTCAAATGAAGTTTGTGTGGGAGAGGCCTTCCAAGTGTTTGTTGAGTTTCAATCTGAAGAAGGTATTTTCTATGTTTGAAACGTTATATTTCAAAAATAAATGTGGAAAAGGTATACAAGCAAAGAAGCAAAGGTTGCATTACATATAAAGCTTTTGGAGAGGCCTACATGTGGAAGACTCTGGAAAGATTTTTTTCTATCTGGAGACTCGAAGCAGACAATTGGAGGACATGTGCAGGGACCACATTTTTTCAATTATTTCAGCTAAGCGCTTAATTATTTTTAAGATTTTTTAATCTTTTGCATGATTAAGACTAAAATCTATGGGGAAGGAAGGGTAGTTTATTTTTATATATGAGGAGCGATTGAGAGCTTCTTTTTAGGGTGAATGTCACTGAGGGCATTCAACAGGCACAGTTTGATGATGAGTAGATTTAAAGAAGTGATTATACAGCAGGATCAATAAAATAGATGGGTGACTGTCAGGAAAGGTAAGGAGACAGTGCAGAAGTCTCCTGTGGCTATTCCTCTCGCAAACAAATATTCCATTTTGGGTACTGTTGAAGGTGATAGTCTCTCAGAGAGAAATAGCAGTGGCAGCCAGATCTTGGGCACTAAGAGTGAATCTTATGTTAAGCCAGATTTGTCAAGCTTTAAAAGAATAACTGTTATAGGGGACCCTCCCGTCAGGGGCACACACAGGAGATTCTGTGGCAGGAAGTGTGAATCTAGGATTGTACGTTGATTTTCTGGTGTCAGGGTTAAGGATATCTCAAAACATTTGAAGCATATTGTCAAAGGGGAGAGTGAGAAGCCAGAAGTTGTTGTACACATTGGTTGGAATGATATAGTTAGAGAAAGAGCTAAAGCTTTGCAGAGTGAATATAAGAGGTTGGGTAGAAGGTTAATAAACAGAACCTCAAAAGTAGTAATCTCTGGTTTAATCTCGGTGCCAAGTTCTAATGAGGGAAGGTAGATAAATCAATGGCTGAAGAGGTGGTGCAACGTGCAGGGGATTCAGATTCTTTGATCATTGGGATCTCTTCTGGGGTAGAAAAGACCTGTTCAAAAGGGATAGGTTTCACCTGAACTGGAAAGGGACCAGTATCTTAGTGGGGAGATTTGCTACTTCTATTTTGGGAGCCTAGAAAGACAGATGAAAATGGTTCTGAACCAGAAAAAAACAAGTTAATTAGAAAAAGCAGACAACAGCAAGTTAGAGAACAAGGTCACTCAGAATTAAACTGCATTTATTTCAATGCAAGGGCATTGACAATTACAAGTAAGGCTGATGAACTCAGGGCAGGTATGAGAACATGCGACTGGAGCATCATAGCTATTTCAGAAACTATGCTGAGGACAGGACTGACAGCTCAGTGTTCCGGGTTTTAGATGCAATAGGAAGAATAGAAATAGAAGCAAGAGACGAGAGGGAGTGGTATTTTTGATGAAGAAAAACATTACCACTGAAATTAGAGAGAATATTTCTGAGGGATTGTCCAGTGAAAATATATGGGTTGAAATCAGAATTAAGAAAGGGATGATCACCTTGATGGGATTGTACTATAAGCCCCCAATAGTCAGCGAGGGAAATTGAGGAGCAAATATGTAGAAAGATCACAGATAAATGTAAGAATAATAGGGTTGTAATAGTAGAGGATTTTAATTTTCCAAACATTGACTGGGACTGCCACAGTTTAGATAGTGAGGAATTTGTTAAATGTCTTCAAGAAGATTTTCTTTATCAATATGCAAATGTTCCTACTCGAGAAGGAGAAAAACTTGACCTTCTCTTGGGAAGAAAGGCAAGGCAAGTGACTGAAGTAGTAGTGGGGGAGTACTTAGGGAGTAGTGATCATAATTCCATTACTTTTAAAATAGTTATGGAAAAGGATAAGCCTTCCACAAAATTTAAAGTTCTTAATTGGAGTAAGGTAAATTTTAACGGTATGAGACAAGAACTTTCAAAAGTTGATTGGAGTAGACTGTTCACAAGTAAAGGAAAGACTGGGAAGTGGGTCACTTTCAAAAGTGTGACAACGAGAATTCAGAGGCATTATGTTCCTGTTAGAGTGAAAGGTAAGACTGGTAAGGTTAGGGAACAATGGATGAATAAAGATATTGAGTTTCTAGTGAAGAATTAAAAACCATCATATTAGATACTGACAACTGGGATCAAATGAATTTCTTGAAGAGTATAAAAAATGTAGGGGTATTCTTAAGAGGAAAATCAGGAAGACAAAGAGGGTAAATGAGATAGCCTTGGAAGATAAGGTTAAGGATAATCCAAAGAGACTCCACACAACATTAAGAGCATAAGAGCAACTAGAGAGAGTGAGGTCCCTTAAAGATCAACGAGGTCATCTTTATGTTGTACCTCAGGAGATGGGAGAAATATTAAATGATATTTCATGTCAGATTTTTCTGTGGAGAAAGAATGAAGTTTATAAAACTCAGGGAACTATATTTTGATATTTTGAAAACAGTTTAAATTACAGAAGAGGAAATGATGGAGATTTCAGAAAACATAAAGGTGAATAAATCTCCAGGACCTGAACAAATGTTTCCCGAGATCTAGTGGAAAGTTAGGGAGGAAACTGCAGGGACCCAACTAGAAATATTTGTATCATTTATAATGATGGGTGAGGTTCCGGAAGACTGGAGGATGGCTAGTGTTTTGCCTTTCTTTAAGGAAGGCTGTAAGGAGAAGTTTGGGAACTATAGACCTGTGAGCCTAACATCGGTGGTGGGTAAGTTGTTGGAGGTGATTCTGAAAGATAGGATTTATATACATCTGGAGAGGCAAGGACTGATTAGAGATTGTCAGCATGGCTTTGTGTGAGGGAAATTGTGCCTCACAAACTTGATTGAGTTTTTTTGAGAATATAACCAAAAAGATTGAAGGCAGAGTAGTAGGTATTGTTTACATGGACTTTAATAAAGCCTTTGATAAGGTTCCGCATAGCTTAACGATAGGAGTCAGAGGGTGGTGGTGGAGGGTTGTTTTTCGGACTGGAGGCCTGTGACCAGCTGTGTTCCACAGGGCTCAGTATTGGGCCCATTTTTGTTTGTCATTTATGTAAATGATTTGAATGAGAATATAGGAGTCATGGTTAGTAAGTTTGCGGATGACACCAAAATTGGTGGTATAGTGGACACTGAAAAAGGTTATCTAAAATTACTAAGGGAATAAATCAATTGGGTCAATGGGCTGAGGAGTTGCAAATGAAGTTTAATTTGGATGCCTGCAAGGTATTGCATCTTGCTAAGACAAACAAGATCAGGACTTATACAATTAATAGTAGGGCACTGGCTCGCGTTGTAAAACAAAGAGACTTAGGGGTTCAAAACATAATTCTTTGAAATTTGCATCACAAGTAGACAGGGTGATTAAGAAGACATTTAGCACAGTCGCCTTCATTGCTCAGACCTTCAAGTATAGGAGTTGGGATGTCATGTTTAGTTTGTGCAGGATGTTTATGAGGCTTCTTCTAGAGTACTGTGTGGAGTTCTGGTCACCCTGTTATAGGAAGGATATTATTAAACTGGAGAGGGTTCAGAAAAGATTTACCAGGATGTTGCCAGGAATGAAAGGTTTGAGTTATAAAGATAGGCTGGGACTTTTTCCATTGAAGCGTACAAGGTGGAGGGGTGACCTTAAAGATGTTTTTAAAATCATGAGTGGCATAGATAAGTTAAATAGCAAAGATCTTTTCCCTAAGGTGGGGGAGTTCAAAATTAGGGGGCATATATTTAAGGTGATTGGAGAAAGATTTAGAAAAGAACATAAGGGGCAACTTTGTTGACACAGAATGTGATTATTGTATGGAGTGAACTGCCAGAGAAAGTGGTGGATGTAGGTACAGTTACAACGTTTCACAGATATTTGCATAAGCACACAAATAGGAAAGGTTCGGAGGCATATGGGACAAGCAGAGGCAGGTGGGACTAGTTAGACCAAAGGGTTTGTTTACATGCTGTATGACTCTATGACTCCTCCCAGGCTTCTGCTGTACCAGGGTCTGTTATAATCCTCTGTTTTCTCTTAATCCAATGCCGTATAATCCTCAATATCCAGGATTCACAGGATTTGATAGTTCTACTCTTTTCCTTATTGGAACATGTTGACCCTGTACTTTCCACATTTCCTTCTTGAATGTATCTGTTCCTGGTCCACTCCAGCTAAATCATATCAGATCAATAAAAATCAGCCAGCCTTCAGTTTAGAATTTTGATTTCAGGCCCATCCTTGTCCATTTCCATAAAAATCTTGAATCAAATGGAGTCATGACTGCTGTCTGCAAAATACTTCACTACTCATACTTCAACCACTTGCCCAACTTTGTTACCTAATATTAAGTCCTGCACTACTCCATCTCTTGTGGCCCCTTCTATGTAACAGCTTAAAAAGTTGCCTTGGATTCATTTTAGGAATTCCACTCCCTCTAAACCTTTCACGCTGTGACTACCCCAATTAAATGTTGGGTAAGTTCAAACTGCCTCCTATCGCTACCATATTTCCTTTACATTTGCTTGTATTTTGCCTATAAATCTGTTCTCCTATTTCTCTTGTAACTATAGGGGGCCTAGAGTATACTCCCAGTAGTGCCTCTTCTTCAGGAGGCTAAGGAAATTTGGCATGTCCGTAAGAACCCTTACCAACTGTTACAGATGCACCATAGAAAGCATTCTATCTGGGTGCATAACGGCCTGGTATGGCAACTGTGCTGTCCTGAACCGTAAAAAAACTACAGAAAGTTGTGAACACAGCCCACACCATCACGCAAACCAACCTGCCATCCATAGACTCCACCTACACTTCTCATTGCTGCGGAAAGGCAGCCAACATCATCAAAAACCCCTCCCACCGTGGTTATACTCTATTCCAACCTCTTCTGTCAGGTAGAAGATACAGAAGTTTAAACCAACAGGTTCAAGAACAGCTTCTTCCCTGATGTTATTAGACTGCTGAACGGACCTCTCTAATTTCAAATCTAATGTTGATCTTGCTTTTGTGCTCCTCCTGTGCAGCTGTAACCTTGTATGCCTCACTCTATCTAAACACCCTATGATCTGTATGTCCTTTTATGTTATGATCCTCCTGTATTGCATACAAAACAAAACATTTTGCTGTACTTAGGTACACGTGACTACAATAAATCTAATCAAAATGTGATTGCTTCTTTTAATTTCTACCCTTTGGCTTCATTTGAGCCTTCTGAGATGTGATCCCTTCTTACTAGATTCTCTGATCAATACTGTGATACCTCCTCCTCTGTTATCTCATTCCCTATCTCACCTGAAGACTCAGTATCCTGGAATACTGAACTGATGGTTCAGAGATTGATTAAGAGGGGAAAAGATGGAGCATGAGAGTAATGTTGCATGGAATACAGAAAGGAATCCAAGAGGTTTTTTTTAACTATGTAAAAGAAAAAAATTAACGAAGACAAATGTATGTCCCATATAGTCTGAAATGGGAGAATTGATAATGGAAACAAGGAAATGGCAGAGGAATTAAAAAAATACTTTAGTTCTGTCTTCGCAGAAGAAGACACAAATAACTTCACAGAAATGCTGGGACAGGAAGGAAATTAATGTTAGTAAACGAAAAGAGGGTGCTTAGAATATTTAGGCGATTGAAAGCTGATAAATCCTCAGGCCTTGATAATCTACATCCCTGGGTACTAAAGCAGTGGATGCGTTTGTTAGGGCAGAATGACTAAATGAATCAGTCAATACCCAGGTCCACCTTCCAGTATAGAATTTATTGTTTGACACTGATGGGAAGAAAATCACTGTGCAATCTAGAGGCATCTGCACTTAACAAAGGGAAGCATACACTTTTTGTGCATTTTTATTAGCCCACCTTTGGCTGCTACAAACAAATCATATTATGAATTGTTTACATACACATCCAGTCAGGTTAATCATACGACTGGATGATCAGTGCATAGACAGCTTTAGGCCGATTCATGGTGTCATGATGTATACCAGACCCCCTTCTCAATTATCTATAAGGTATTGGAGCAGAATTAGGCCATTCAGTTGACAAAGTCTACTCCACTATTCGATTATGGCTGATATGTTTCTCAACCCCATTGTCCTACCTTTTCCCTCTAACCCATTACACCATGAGTAATCAAGAACCAATCTTAAATACTCTCAATGATTTGTCCTCCACAGCCTTCTGCAGCAATGGGTTCCACAGATTAACCACCCTCTGGCTGAAGAAATTTCTCCTCATCTCAGTTCTAAAGGGTCTCCCTCACTCTGAGGCTGCAACCTTGGATCCTAGTCTCTTCTTCTAATGGAAGCATTTTCTACATGTTCACTCTACCCATGCCAGTCAGCATTCTGCAAGTTTCAATGAGATACCCCCTCATCCTTTTATACTCCAAGTACAGACCCAGAATCCTCAACCACTCCTCATATAACACGCCCTTTATCTCCAAGATCATTCTTGTAAATCTGCTCTGTACCCCTCCTATGCCAGCACATACTTCCTTAGAGGAGCAAGACTCTGCAGATGCTGGAATCTGTACTGAAAATTAAAAAATGCTGGAAATCACAGCAGGTCAGGCAGCATCAATGGAGAGACAGTAAGCAAATGTTTTGAGTACAGATGACACTTCATCACAGCTGACATGAAATGTGCAGAAGGCGTACTCTCTGCTGATTGAAGTGATACCTAACAAACAGAATGATGATTGTGGTTGTTGCAGGTCAACCGTCTCAGCTCTAGGACAGCTCTGCAGGAGTTCTTTGGGGTAGTGTCCTACTCCCAACCATCTTCAGCTGCTCCATCAATAACTCTTCCTCCATCATAGATCAGAAGTGGGAATGTTCACCAATGTTTCTACAATGTTTATTGCTGTTCGTGACTCCTCAGATACTGAAACAGTCCATGTCCAAATGCAACAAGATCTGGGCAATATCCAGGCTTGGGCTGACAAGTGGCAAGTAACATTCATTTCACACAAATGCCAGGCAAAAAGAGACAACCTAACCATACCTCTTGACATTCAATAGTGAATCCACCATTATCAACATCCTTGGGGTTACCATTCACCAGAAACTCAGGTGGGCTCACCACAAACACAGTGGCTACAACTGCAAGTTAGAAGCTACAAATAATGCGGTCAGTAACTCACCTCCTGACTCCCCAGAGCCTGTCCACCTTCTACAAGGCATGATGGAACACTCCCCATTTGCCTCAATGTGTGCAACTCCATCAACACTCAAGAAACTTGACACTATCCAGAACAAAGCAGCCCACGTGATTGGCACTACACCTACAAGCATCCACACCCCTCTACCACTGACGATCAGTAGCAGCAGTGTGCGATATCCACAAGGTACATTACAGAACTTCACAGAAGATTCTGAAATGGCTCCTTCCAAGCCCAGGTCCAGTTCTATCTAGAAAGACAAGGGAAGCAGATGCATGGGAATACCACCATATGCAAGTTCCACTCCAAGGCACTCATCATTCTGACTTGGAAATATATGACCACATCTCACTATCACTGGGTCAAAATCCTGCAATTCACTCCCTAAGGGCTTTGTGAGTCAACTGACAGTATGTGGACTGCAGTGATTCAGGAAGTCAGCTCATCGCCATCTTCTCAAGGGCAACAAGGGATGGTCAATAAATACTGGCCAGCCAGCAATGTCTTCACACCACAAGTGTATAAATAAGAAAAAAGATACAATCAGGGTTAGATCGAGATTCAAATAACCAGATTTGTTGCAAAACCATAGACATTTATGCAAATGCGAGACTTTATACACAATGCAATGTTACCTATGCAAACAAAGTGCCCTCAAAAGACCTTTCTCCCCTCCCACTACATTGGAGTTGTTCCAGGTTCCATAGCTAGCTGGAGGGAGTCTGATTGGCAGTGGAGCCCATTAGTTTGGGGGTTTTGTTGGGCAATCCGGGGAGTCATTTGTGTCTGAATGGCCCAGACCAGACAAACTGAGGGTTGTCTTGCTTGAGACAAGTTGATTCCCCTTGGCTTGAACTTCCTAGGGTTGGACTGTGTCAAACAAGATGGAGGTAGGGGTCCCAGCCACTTCTGGAGTGTCCTGAGAGGAGACTTCTGAGAAACCTGTGTGAGTTTCCTCCTTTGGCCGGACCCTGTCACCTTGTGGAGGAAGGGGAACTGAAGCAAGCACCAGATATCCTGTGCCCCTCTCTTTTTGCCTTTGGCCATGATGACTTGTGGCTGGCATGAGAAAATGCAGGTCTATGTGCATACTAGCAGACTCAGTGCTGCACGTGACAGCATATCTAAAAACTGACATAGTCAGAGTAGAGATTCAGCCAGCAGTCACTGGAGTGGTAATGGGAATTTGTTTGGAATGGGAGAATTTTACAAGCAGACAAAGTAAACTTTGAACAGTATTAGCTTGCCTTCAATTGGGAGAACCAGGAACTAATTTACTTTTTGCTTACGGATAAAACCCATAGCTTGGAAAATTTGTTTTTGTATTTCATAGAAGTCCCAGTTGGAATTAGATATAAAAACATGGTTCCTCCTAGAGAAAGGAGATAATTCAGAACAGTTAGGTAATGGGTTACCACAGTATTTTAGGTTGAAAGTTCTAGACCAGAAGTGTTTGTTAGAACCCTGAAGGAATTATTCACAGCTGAGAAAGTTTGAGCACAGTTGTGTGAATACTCAAAGGAGATGCTATCAAACTCTGAATATTGGGAATTGAAAAAAGAGAGTTATGTTAAACCTATAGAAGTGAACTCTCTCTGGCGCTTGAGTACGATATTGTAATTGTTTTGGAACAGATGGGATTATATTTTACCATGCATTTTAAAATCTGTGATCAGTGCTATTCATTATCTTTCTTACATAAGTTTCCCAAGTTACATCAGGCTAGTAGAAACTGATGGCATTTTTTTTTTCTTGCTCATCATTTAAATAGCATAGTAAAATAATAAGTCATACTCTATTTAGTCCTCCAACCCTAAAAGCTGTCTTTTTCCATTGATGCATGTCTAAGTACTAAATTTGACATTACGACTTGACTGAACTTCCCAACAACTTCATTATTCATCCTCTACTAATCACCCTCTGACCTCCACGTTTTAATCACAGATTGAGCCAAGTGAGTTAACTATATCAATGTGGTTTCTGTTAATTCTGCAAGCTAGGGCTCACTCAAACCTGAATGTGTTTGTTGAATATAACATAATGCCAAAGTACTAGAACATATACAGGTATGTTTAATAAACATGTCTTTACAAGATGTTTGGACAGGTTCATGAATAGGAAAGGTTGAGAGGGAGGTGGGCCAAATGCAGGCAAATGGGACCAGTTCAGTTTAGGAAACCTGGTTGGCATGAACAAGTTGGGCTGAAGGGCCTGTTTCTATGCTGTGTGACTCTATGACTCTAAGTGATATCAGAGGGAGGTGGTGCATTTCAAATCTTCTAGATTCCAGTCTGAATATCATACTTCCCAGGACACACATGAAAGCTGTGATCAATAGTAACATCATGCTTCTAGAAAATATCCTATTTCATTATAATGACCAAAACTGAAATAGTATACAGTGATTCTTCCCCACACCTTCCCCCACTGCTCCTTTTATATACACATTACTATTCTACAGATCTCCGAACTCTCTGCTGGAAGGTAAAAGAAAAGATAAACGTTGGCTTGATTATCTATCAATGTGTCTAATTTATATGCTCATCCAATTGTGCATGTTTCCAATGGTCACCTTTCTCTAAACAATGCAATGATTTTTGCTACGGTACAGTCCCAGGGGCCTTGACAGCCAGCAGGCAACTCTCCAGTACCTAACATGAACAATATTCTTTATGGATGGGTAAAGACTTCAATTGTCAGGTAACTAATCGATAATGTGTGACTAAAGAGTCAACTCACATCTGTTCCTATTCAACTTCCACAAACTCACACTTGTTAACCTGAGCCATCCTAACAATAATTCCACCCAAACTAATTGATATGCCCCACTGCAGACTGGCTGAGATCAGCCAAATCAACATAAAAAGGTTAAAACATAAGAGCTTCATAGCCTGCAGTGCTCACAGATTTAATATATAATAATCCATTTGCATAATTTTCTAAGGTTAACACACAAACACATGAATTAGTAGTGGTAGGCCGATCAGCCCATTGTCCCTACTCCATCATTCAATAAGATCACAGCCGATCTAATTGTAACCTCAAATCCACATTTCCACCTATCCTAAATAACCTTATCTTCTTTCTTAAAAATCCATACAGCTCCACCTTAAAAATAGTCAAGGATCCTGCTTCCACCACTTTTTCAGGAAGAGTGTTCCAAAGATTCATGACCCTCAGGAAAAATTGTCTCATCTCTGTTTTAAAAGTGTGACCCTAACTTTAAACAGAGGGATCTGCTATGTTTCAATAGAGTCAGCTCTTACTCTCTAAAGTGCAGCAAATACAAGCTAAGCCTGTCCAACCTTTCCACATAAAACACTCACCCCCCTATAGGAAGGATGTTGTTAAACTAGAAAGGGTACAGAAAAAAACATTTATAGGGATGTTGCCAGGACTTGAGGGTTTGAGTTATAAGGACAGGCTGGATAGACTAGTTTTTCCACCGGAACATCGGAGGCTAAACCTTGTTGAGGTTTATAAAATCATGAGGGGCACGGATAACGTGAATAGCCAAAGTCTTTTTCCAACGGTAGGGGAGTCTGAAACTAGACAGCATAGGTTTAAGGTGAGAGGGGTATGATTTAAAAGGGACCTGAGGGGCAACTTTTCCACACAGAGGGTGGTCCTGTATGGAAAGAGGTGCCAGAAGAAGTGGTAGAGGCTGGTACGATTACAACATTTAAAATACATTTGGACAGGTACATGGATAGGAAAAGTTAGAGGGATATGGACCAAATGCAGGCAAATGAAATCAATTCTGTTTAGGATATCTGGTCAGCATGGACAAGTTGGACCGAAGAGTCTGTTTCCATACATTAACAAGTCAATCTTCATCCATGTTACTCGCTATGCTATGAGTTGTATTTTCTGCAATAATGTTTGCTGTGACAAATCCTTTCTGTATATCTATGTACGGTTCTTTATTCCCCTTTACCTACAGACTGTATTACCTCGTTGAAGAACTCTAATTAATTGGTCAAACACAACTTCCCTTTCAAAAATACATGATGTCTCTGCCATTACTTTGAACTTGTCCAAGTTCACAGCTATAACTTCTTTAAAAACACCTTCTAACAGCTCCCCTGATAGATATTAAGCTAACTGGTTTGTAGTTCTGCTTTGTCTCTCTCCCACTCTTTTTGAATGAAGGAGTTATGTTCACTATCCTCTAATCTAATAGGACTAATAGGACTAATCCTCCAACGTAATAATAAAAACCAGGTGGGAAAATACACCAACGCTTCATCGGAGGCTGCACTGATGATGTCACCCAGCATGGTAACGAAACATCTACGGAACAACAAACCAGCTTGGCGAGCCAACCAACCTCAACACCCACAACCCGAGCTACAAATCTACTCCAAAACTAATAGGACTGTCTCTGAATCAAGAGTGTATTGGAATATTAAAACCAAGTAATTAACTATCTCATTAGCCATATATTTGAAGACCCTAGGATGAAGTTCATCAGGACCTGGGCATTTGTCAGCCTGCAGCTCAAACAATTTACTAGTATCTCTATGTTGAATGATTTTTATATATTTTATGAGTGAAAGACTCATTCTATACCACATAGACTACACACACCTCATAATACGTACGATAACATGAGTCTTGATATCTGATTTCCAGCAGGAACAGAAGATAATAAGAAATAGGAGGAGGAGCAGGTGCACGCGATTGAGCTCTTTGAACATGGTCTACCATTCAAGTATATCATGGGTTAATTACTACATCATTAACTCCACTTTCCCGCACATCCTTATATCACTCAATTCTCATAGTCTGAAAATATTTGATTATTGTTGAATCACTGAAAAAAAGTTCACTTCTCGTTCTACCAAACCCCAAAGAATACAGGCCCACTTATTTCAATTTCTCTATGATTCTATGACAGACCCATAATTCCAGGAATCAATCTACTGAATATTTGTTGTACCTCTTCTAAGGCAATGATATACTTTAGGTAAAGACTATAAAACCTCTACGCAATACTGCAGATGTGCTCTCATCAAAACAATACACAACTGAGCAAAACTTCCTTGCTCTTTAAACCACAGCTGCTTGTAATAAAAAAAATTCTCCGTTCCTCATGCTGCTATTTCGGCACGTTAACTTTCTGCTTCAGGAATAAGGACACCAAATGCCTCTAATTATTAACATTTACTGGTCTCCTGCTATTTATAAAATATTCTGTATTTTCAATTTTTCTCACCGAAGCGTAGAATATAATCCATTTTACCCTATTATACTCCAATTGCACTTCCTTGTCCAATCAGTGAATCAGTCTTTATCTCTTTGCAGTATCCTTGTGCCCTCTCCACAGCTGACTTTCCCACATTAGATTGCATCATCAGCAAAGTTGGTGCCCTAATCTAAGTTACTAGCGCAGATTGTAAACAACTGAGGGCCCAGCAATATTCCCAAATTCACACGCTGCCTTTTTGAAAATAATCTATTTATTAATATTCTTGCTGTCTTTTCTGCTCAACCTATGATAATTGATTATCCCCATTCCAAAGAACCCTAACCTTGTATATCAACTGTTTTGCAGCACTTCATCAATTTGTCGTGGAAAATCAAAAACTAAACTATACCTGCTCGCTTCCTTTTATTTATACTGCTGGTTATATAAATCTGTCAAAAATAATTTTCCTTCCAAAAAGCCTTATTGACTCTGCTAATTATTCTATGATTTTCCAACTGCTCTGTTACCACATTGTTAAGATTCTAGAATTCTGAAAAAAAGTATTTTGATATTTTTTAAGGGAACCATAATCATCCTGCTGTGGCCTTAACCACATAGGCCTATAGATAAGCTAAATTATTTGTCTGTCTGTCATCCCTATATGGTTATTGACATTTTTGGGCTTGGCAATGCTTTTCATGGCACTGTCTTTACATTTCCCTGCAACACGCATTGTCATAGAGCAGCAAAACGATACAAAAAAAATTAGAGTAGAAAATAAACATGCAATCCAATTTATTTCAGAAAAATATAAACATTTTTTAAAGAAAACTATCAAGTATGACATCATTATTAAAATAAAACAAATGGCTTGTTCAGTGAGGCTACAAGTCTATGTACAAAGAAATGACAGATCACACAGAAGTCCCATTAATGGGGCTTTTACACTACTGTATTAGCTCAGCTGATTGTCTTTGGTGTGTCCTCAAAACATCAGAGTCTTAATTAATTGCTTTACAGCTAACAATAATGGTATTTTCCAATAAATCAATACTTTTTTTAGGCTGTCATTTGTTTCCTTGAATGTGTGATTGTTAATGATATTCTCTAAGTTTAATGTTTTTTGTGGTTAAACGTTCATCACACTAATTTTCCACTACAAATAAAATCTGGAAAATGCAAAATGGTTAATGAAAAATAATATTATTCTTACATATATGCCTTAATCCAAGAATGCATTAAAATGTATATTCAGTCCACAGTCATTTCAATTCAAGAGGAACATTATGAGATTTTCCTTGAACCATAAATTTAGATTAATTAAACCACCTTATGATAAAAATAATTAGAATATGCCTACACGTCTGTCAGAATTTTGGGTGGCATGGACTCACTTCACTTGTACGATTCGCAGCACCAATCTGAGTATATTTCCCACTATAAAATACCAGTAAAATATCTATGTGCAATAATACTACAACGTAAATAAAATACTGAGGGAGATTAAAATTGCACAAAATTAAAGCAGAACAACAATCTGTGATTTCTCCATCCAGCAAGATACAGGACACATTGACAAATCAACTATTGCTTGCAGAGTCCAAGCTACAAAATAAGGTGTATTAACAATGCTCTGTGGAGTTTATCCTTTCTCCTAAATATTACAAATTACTAAGATCCTATCATAAGCCAATTTTGAGTCAGAAATGACCAAGACTCAAGATTCCTTTCTCTTGAATAAAATTGAACATTATTTTATCCCAATAGTTGTATTTTTTTCTGTGTATATCAGTCAGATAGAAAAAAATTACAGAAAATAGAAAGAATTGCACAGCACATCTGTTTTTGCATATTATAAAAAAAAAGAAACTAAACCATATGATCCATTTCACAGCATTAACAACGTAAAGAAATACATTTATTATTTCTGAACAATTTTAAATTCAGCATGCTTGCATTACAATTTATTCACCAGACAAGGGTATTTTGCAGCATTATTCTGAAGGATTATAGCTCGCTCTTTCCTCCTCCCCTCCCCAATACACTTTCTTAAAACTGAGAACTTTGACGAGAGTCTTTTTTGTTAAAATCAGAAAAATGCTGGAATGTGCAAGGTTGAGTGATCGCAATTGTACCTGTGAATTGTTTCACTTTGTAATCCAGGCATTCCCTTTTCCAATCCCTTCTATAATACGATCACCAAAGCAGAATGCTTTGAAGAAAGCTTATCGGCCTAAAATGAATAGTCAATAAGCAATTAGTACAAGGCCCTCATCCTATTTGAAAAGATCTTTACAGTCCCAGGAGGCCAGCAGTGAAGCAGATTTGCTTGACGTTTAAAGTGAACTTTCAGATATTGTATTGCAGACCATCATGGAACCAGAAGAAAGATACCTCCACATCTTTTATAGCCTAAGTAGAAAACTGGTCTATCCTCTTATTTTTCACATTAGGCTAGATGTAGAAAAGCAATTCAGACATTTATAAACAGACAACTGATGTACAATCTCAATGTGGAAGTTTAACAATCTACTTGAGGCTACTTTGTAAAATTTGACCACCATTCCTGAAGTTTTCATCATTTTGATATTTTAATCACTTCTCTGAAAAGGGAATTTGAAATTTAAGACATTCACATACAGATAGACAGTACAGACTGGAAAGGTCACAGGTTTGATCTTTGATTTGTACTCAGTCTGCTGATATCACTTAAAGTAACAGGGATGATGTTGTTGGCCATAGATCCCATGATTAGGGAAAAGAAAAAGCTGCCAAAGTTCCTACTCAAGGACTGTTCATGAAAATGTGCATCATAGACATTCAACAACAAAACGTCAGTGCTTTAATGCACTGTCCCTACAATTGAACAATCAAATAATATCTCACTAACAATTATCATTCATAAACAATTCTCACTTGAACCCAATAATGGAAGGTGAACATATGGAACCATAGCACCCCAAGAAATCAGCACCTTTTGAAGAGAAGTGAGCAAAACAAACTTGAGAGTTGAAGTGAAGTACATCTGTGAGTTTGTTACCTGCCAGATTTGCTCCTCACTTAGCGATGTCAGACGGTCACTCTTCAGAACTTCTCGCAGGAGCCGGTAAGGGAGTGCCATAACCTTCTCAGGGTGGTTCTTCAGCAGTTCCGAAAGGTGTTTGACCAGGAAATTAACCACTGCTTCCTCCAGCAGGGTAAGGTTAAATAGGTCAGCAAGTTTGTATAAATCCAGGTAATTGAAACTAGTCAGTTCCTAAAACAACAAAAGAAACACTGAAAATGACATTCCTGTCATATAAGCAGTTCCATTATATTCAACATCATTTTATCACCTGACCACACTGTAGTAATAATGTACATGCCAATGCCTTTGTAAATATCACAACATAGATTTGTTTGACGCTTAAAGTGAACTTTCAGTTATTTTAGTTCAGACCATCATGGAACCAGAAGAATGATACCTTCACATCTTTTAGCAAAAAGAGAAAACTGGCCTATCTTTTTTTTTCAAATTAGGCTAGGTTTACAAAAGCAACTCAGACATTTATAATAGACATCTAATGTACAATCTCAATATGAAAGGAGAGTCTTCAAAAGATAACTATCTCAGTCAAACTCTAGAGACAGTAAAAATAAATAGACTTCTTTTAAAGACTATGGTTGCTTAACATAAACCGCAAATGAGCATCAAAGAAACCACAGAGGAAGTCACCTGTTTGCTGGAGGGGTAATAGACTTAAAAAGTATTGAATGAAAATAAATGTAAACAGCAGGTATTAGAATAGTTCACATCTGTAAACTAATTTAAAAGACTCAGATTTTCTCAATAGGGAGAGCAAATTCCAGTTCATATATTGTGAGCAATGGTTCTTTATTTCAAATAAAAAGACTACTTGATTTCAGTCAACTTTATAATTGTTACAATTTCAACTGTTACCTTAAGTACTTTGAATTGGCAACGTACCTCAATTAGAAACTGGGCTGGAGTAGCTGCATCTAATTTCAAAAAAAGGCTGTTGAATGGTGAATGTCTGGTAGATCTTGTAGTTTTAGGTTTTCAAACACTTTTTTTTAAACAAAGTGCTACAGAAGAAGCTAAGTAGCATTGATGCTTATGAAATTGAGTCAGATGGTAAATGCATCTAGCTATTAGGGAATCTTTAATGGTTGCTGAAGAGATCTAGTCACTAGTCAAGACCTGCAGAGATCTTCTTTAGATATGTAGCTTTTTATTATCTTCCTTAATAACCGGGTGGTATCACTCAGGAAATTTGACAAGCTTGCTGATGATACAAGGATATGAACAGGAGTTGGGAACTTGGTTAACATTAGAGGTCTGTCAAAAGATCTGTGCGCTTTGGGGAAATGGGCTCATGACTGGCAAATGTCTTCAATGTAAACAAATGAAAATTAATACATTTGGATTGGGAAAATCAAAATATGAACACACACAGGACTGCAATGTCAAGACTGTCCAAGGTTGCAAGTTATAAGTCCTTAAAGTTTAAAGTAAAAGCAATAAGCATTATGCACTGGACACAAAAATGATATGAGGAAACAAAGCTAAGACAATTAAATAGAAAATTAAATGTCCAATCATTCCAAGTACAAAGCCTTGGTCCAACCACACTGATGATGCTCTTCATTGATCTATCACAGGGTAAAGGTTATTGAAACCCTGGACAAAATTCAGAGGATCACTTGACTGATGCTCAGTTTAAGGGTCCTGGAATATCTATGCATACTTAAATTTGGAGCTTTATCAAATATAAATCAAGTATTTTAAGGAGGAAGCAATGATGTCTTGGAGGAATTGTATTCTTTCCATTTCAGGAGTGCAAGTTTATAAGATCACCACTTTACAGTCTTAATGTTCATTATCTATCCTATTTTAAAATATGTAAGGTGCTCCCTGAAATCTACTCAGAAGTGAAAGAAATTGTGTAAATTTGGTATCACCAATTGTGTTCCTAAGAGAGACACTTTTAGTTTGATATTGAGTTCAAGTAAAGAATCACTCTGTCGGAAAGTAGAACAATCTTTACTAAGAAAGAAGATGCGTAAGAATACTTCAAAATATAGCTGGGAGGTTTTTGATGGCTTTGCCTCAAGATGGGTGATCTAAGCTCAGGCCTCCTTTAAGGAGGACTAAGTTTAATCCAATTAGAGAAACAGAACTAGCTCCCTTCTTTGGGAACTCTAAAATAACCCTGGACGTTTTTCAGGAAATTAGCATTAAACAATTTTGTCAAACGAAGAGAAAAAGCACAGATCTAACCCACTGACAGTGATATTAATTGCTATCTAAAAACTAAGTCTTGCATTTTATTCCTCAAGACATTCTGATAATGTGCCAAATTGGCCAGATAACTGCCCAACCCAGATTGCAAGATACTGCTTGAATGTAACTTATTACTTTAAGCAACCACTCTTCAAAGTTTTCTGTCTGACTCTCTCTGTCTCTAAGGAAGGTGAGGTGATAAACCCAAATTGTCAGAATTAAATAAAATTAAATGTACTTATTAGGTCAAAGGTTGAAGCATGCAGTAAGCAGAAAAGACAGCCAACTGATGGCAGTTTCTTGGTTAGATGAACCAAGTCCTTATTAATAAGAATCATGCAACACTCATCAACAAACCTCCTGAATAGTTAAAAAGGTCAAATTGCACTGTGGGAGCTTTGATCATGACTGATGTGAACTGGTTTCTGAAATATCCAAAAATTTCCAAAGTATTAAATGGTATCCTAGTACGTACTTTGCACAGTGTGGAAAGTGAAGGTTGTTACAACCTGTGTAGCCAAATTCATTTCAACAGATTCATCCTCCAGATCTGGGGAGAAGTCTGCACTCATTCAGTATCTCTTCCAAGTAGAGGGCCTCAGAAGGTATATAAATGGTATTCATGTAAAATATCTAAAAACTTAGGAAAAGTAGCAGAGGTACCAAAGAGTCTAGGGAGTAACTGTTTAACAATGGAAGGGGAGTGGCCAGTTCTCCCACTTCGGTTTTTTTTTCTAGTTCTTTTAGCTGTAGCAGTCCAAGGTGTTTTGAGTACCAGAAGTGTTGCAAGCTTCAGAAAAGGATTCCTCTCACTTTCTCTGAAATCTCTCTCTGGATATTGTTCCCTCCTGCCTGTAAGAATCTATTGTTTGCATTTACTTTTTTGCCAAGGGGTGTGCTTATAGGATGTTACTATATTGGAACAGATAAATAGTTAAGCTGCTGTATTGGGTCACTTAGGTTACTCTAAATTTCGCTTTCTTTTCTTCGTGTTTCAACTGTAGCGTTTAAATACAT
The DNA here is from genome assembly GCF_021869965.1 of Rhincodon typus. Taxonomy (NCBI): domain Eukaryota; kingdom Metazoa; phylum Chordata; class Chondrichthyes; order Orectolobiformes; family Rhincodontidae; genus Rhincodon; species Rhincodon typus. The sequence continues at coordinate 45,978,396 of NC_063336.1, forward strand.
TGTGTTTTGCTTAAAGCAAAGTGGTTTGACCAGTTGCATGACACCTGGAGCACCCACTTCACACCTGCCTTTAAAATAAGAAAAAGTTAGGGTCTAGACTACCCTCTTAAAATATTTTGAGGGTGTCTGGCCTGGTCCATAACCATACTTATCAAACCTCAAAGTAATTGGGAAGAAAGGGAAATCATGATTAACCAATTTACTGGAGTCCTTTATAGCAGTAACATATTCTGTTAATAAAGGGTAACTGCTGGTGTCTTGTACTTAGATTTCCAATAGGAATTTGATGAGGTGCCACAGAAAAGTTTACTGTGCAAAGAAGCAGCATGTGATGTAGGACTAAACATACCTGCATGACAAGAAAATTGGCAGAAATCAGAGCGCATAAATAGTTCATTTTCTAATTGGCAGGATGTGATGGGTGGCATCCCACAGTTGTCTGTGCTGAGGCCTAAATGTTTTACAATCTATGCCGATTATTTAGCTGAGGGGAGCAAAGGCATGGCAGTTAAATTTGCAAATGACACAAATGTAGGTAAGGACGCATGTTGTGAAGTGGACCAGTTTAGATAGGGTAAGTGAGTCAGAAAAAAAATTGGCGTTTGGAGTATAAGGTGGGAACATGCTAAATTGTTCACTTTGATTGGAAGAATTAAAAAGAGGCAGAATATTACTTAAATGGAGAATAATTGCAGAACTGTGAGGGGCAGAGGGATACAACATGGACATATGAAGGCTATTCCTTGAGGGTATCCTTTAATACAGAGAGTTGAAAATAAAGAGAGACACTTTACTTCATTCATACAGCTCATAGGTAAGACTAAATCCCAAATCTGTGTGCAGTATCAGTCTCCTTAATGAAAGGAGGAGGTGGTTCAGTGGATGTTTACTAAATCGATACCTGAAATGTGTGAGTTGTTTTATGAGGAAATGTTGTACAGATTAGGCTTGTTTTTAGTGGAGGGGTGACGATTGAAATAAAGAAGACCCTGAATAGTCTTGACAAAGTGGATGTAAAAATCTATTTCCTCAAGTAGGTGAGTGCAGACCTGTTTTAAAGTTAGTAGTCACTCTTTAGGAAGCTTTTTTTTTCATCATAGAACCCCTACAGTGTGAAAACAGGCCCTTCGGTCCAACAAGTCCACACCGAACCTCAGAGCATCCCACCAAGACCCATCCCCTATAACCCACCTAATCTAAACATCCCTGGGCACTATGTGCAATTTAGGATGGTCAATCCACTTGGCCTGTACATCTTTGGACTGTGGCAGGAAACTGGAGCACCCAGAGGAAACCCACCCAGACACAAGGAGAATGTGCAAACTCCACACAGACAGTCACACCAGGATGGAATTGAACCTGAGTTCCTGACGCTGTGAGGCAGCAGTGCTAACCACTGAGCCACCGTGCCACCAGAGGGTTTTCTCAGAGGGTTGAGAAATTTTGGAACTCTCTGCCTTAAACAGCAAGGTCATTGACTATTTTAAAAGAAGGCAAAGCAGACCTGAGGACCCATGTTGTTAGCATCATTCTGCATCACAATCTAGCTGTCCAGCAAACTGAGCTAAGTCACCCACCACATCAGGTCAGGTTACCACAAAAGACACTTCTGCTCAATCCTTACCCTTGCCTGAGGCATGGTGATCCTCACTTAAACCACCACCAGTCATCTCTCTCTAACGAGAGAGTTGCCCTATGGTCTGGGAAGACTATGATAACTTTGCCTTTTACCTTTTACCTCTAGACTTGAGGGGCTCATTTGCTAACCTCTGCTCCTAATTTGTATGTTGACACAAAATAATGCAATAAACATACATATTTATTATTTTATGGTCTCAGTCCTGTACAATTCCTCATTAATAACATGATCTTTGTATATTTCACAACAATAGCCTTACAGCAGTGCAGTGCAGTAATATTTGGAACAGCTTATGCACAGTTTAACTTCACTATTTTTGACTTTTCAACAGTAAAATTTTAATTACAGCTCTGACCCGAATTCTTCGAACCAAACTAGTCCACTTTGTCACAGTTAGGTTGTCTGATTTTGTTCTACTCATTTCTATACAGAATAGGTTTTCTGGCACTTGCCTGAACTGCAGAATGCACTGTCTGTTCCATGGATATTAATCATTTTTGTTTACTGCACCTCAGAACTTGGTCTAAAATTTATTCTTTATCTTGGGACCATGAAATATCACAACATAAAAATCAGTCAAAATAATGCTCAAAAATTTCTTAACTATAATAAGCTACTGGAGAATAAATTAACAGTGTAGCACTCTTTAGCAGCTGTGGAGAGTTGCCGGACATAATTTTTCGTGAAGAAGAGAGTTCTTATTTGGTTCATTGCTTTTTCATTTCCTCATGTTGCAATGATAAGTGAATTGAGTTGAAAAAGTGAACTGAATCTATTAAAGAATTACTTTTGTCATTTTATTAAACTTGTATAGAGGTTCAGGATGTTATTCGGACAGTGTTGGCACTTTAGCACTGATTTTGGGCACAAACAAGATGACGTTAAGATATGCAATGATATGATTATATTGAAAGACATGCTAAAAGGTGTATTTAACACCATTCTGGAAATGAGATAATTGGACACAAATTAAACAGTTATAGTGAAAGACACATTCTATCAAAGCCTAACAACTAATAGCAAAATAGCGAGGTAAAATTAATGAAAAATAAAGAGATATACAGAAGTGTGAACATGTAAATTCTGTCTGACCTTTGTGTTCTATTTAAGACAGATCATTATTTATTGGCTTACTACCAATAAATGGCAAAGATAGAATAAAAATAAACATGGAGGTTCAGAACATTAATTCTCAAAGTTAGATAATGCCCACTTAAGAAATAGGCATGACCCATTTTATATAATATCAAAGGTATGTAATCTGAGCCCTGACCTGAAAATTTAACTTTGTACCACAAGTTGACTGTGATTGTCTGTCAATTAGTTGTAGGTTATTACAGCCTCATAGTGGAATGATTTTGTGAAATTAAGGTTTCTTCTGCCAAATATGAATGACAGCATACCATCTACAAAACAATCACAAAAGAAATGGATTCAACTTCATTTTCTTTTCTGTTCCCAATGTGATTTTTATTGTGGATTTGAGTTGTTATATCAGTGAATGTTCTGGTGTTTTAATGACAATATGTTGCCTCTCTTAGGCAAGTCTATTGGGTTTACATTGTTTTTTTCCTATAGGTCAGCCTCCGATAATTCTCTGACTTTTATGTTGCCTTTCTTGTTTCAACTCTACGCTGCTTCTTTTTTTCCCCTCTCACTTTGGTTTGGGCAGAACGTGTTGTATTGTGAGACAGGACGGGGTATTGAGAGTTGCTGAATTTCAAGGATAAGCACACTATCATAGAGATGCAATGACACATTAGGCGAAATTTGTCTCAACTGCCATTTGCACAATGGGATTAGTTTGCATTTTCTTCTCTCCATATTGCTTGTGGTTCACCTCCCTGTTGTCATTCCTTTTACATAATATGATCTCATGCTAATATTATCTGCTGCTGCTGTTTCATTCTAAGGCAATCAAGTAACCTATTCTCATGAGGTTCCTCATATGTTTCCCGATTACCCCTAACTCCCATCTGTTCTATTTATTGTATCTGTGCACTCATTCCTGACTCCATGGTCAACAATACATAAATCTTTGGTTCTCTCCACCTACTAAGATCTGTTTGAGCTTAAATACCCCATTGAGTTGGTGAGGATGATAGTTTTATCAGAAGCATGACATATTCAGCTGGGGGAGGGGGGAGGAAACAGCAGAGAAATCTAAAAGCAAATGAAGGACAGGAACTGTTTTGCTTCAGGAACTAAGGGTGGACAGCTTTCAAAATCAGAAGACATTTTGTTGATAGTGAATGCACAGTGGAGATCATATTGAATAGAAAAACTTAGCTAAAAGGCAAAGAAAAGGGGAAAACAAAACTTGAGTGGGATTGCCGTATATTTTACTCATGGAAACTCAGACTGAACGTATTCATTTACAGTTTGTGCTGAAGTGATAACTTAGCTAAAGGATGTGGGAGACACAATGCCACCTATGGGGACAGATGCCAATAATTATAAAGCTACAGCCAATGCTGTCATTCGATTTTGCAATTAGATCATTTAACTTGTTGAAAGAGTTTGCCTATTAAAGATTATGACTCCAATTGTAATACAGGATGCAAGGTTAATATTGCTCACTCAATGCAAGTCTTTAATATGCTATACAATTTAAGTTATTGCATTTGCCTTTAAGTTATTGCTTATTGCCAACGAAGAACAATTTAAGTTAGAGAAATAATATTATTGCAGTCTTCAATGATTTCATTGCAAATCATCCGGTCTCGTCATATGAGCTTGACATCACTTTAGTGGTGCTAGGATTATCTGAATCACTTTCAGATTTTTTTTTATAAACAAGTACAATATTCAACTAAATCAGTCACAGTAGCAGATTATTTTTTCAAGGTTCATCAAGTTAAAACAGAAATGACTGGAAGTACTTTTTAAGTTTTTAAGAGGTGTTCAGAAATTGGAGAGGCAGTAAGTGGGCTTATTGCCAACTAAGAATAAGTTCCTATATTAAGAGTAAGCCATGGCTGTTAACCATTTAATAACCACAAAAATCGGGTAAACACCTAAAAAAATGGGAAACTAGGTCTTTTGTAGGTCGCCGTCTAAGAGTTACATTAACACTTGGAATTTGCAAAATCCCAGTAATCCATTAAAGGTTATTGTCATTTTCTTAACTGCAATTCAGGTCACTATTTGACCCTATAAGTTTATTTCCACAACCAAACAGATGAAGGACAAAATGTTCCTGAAGAAATTGAATTTCTGCATACACTACTATTCTGACAGGCCAAACTAAAACATGCAAAAACTAGACAACCTAGAATGAGACTATTTCCTCATTATCTTTCACCCTAGATTGTACTTGCTTGAGAATGTCATGCTGATAGCTAGCGACACATTTAATGAAAAATAGTAAGCTTTTTGGCCTTTAAATCATTCATTTGTAGAGATTCTGGTTTGCAACCAGTAATTTGCTGATATTTACGTGGTTTGAATCACCCCCAAATCCCTGGTTTTGGCACTGGGCTTATTTAGTGAATGTGAAAAGAAGGCAGTAGGCAGGTGTTTCAGGGGCAAAAGAATCTCGGTGTTCATTAAATACAAAAAAACTAAGTATAATACAAGAAATAAAGGCAAATGCAATAAAGCAGCGAAAATAACACAAGTATATAGAGGACAGTAGTTAAATACATTATCAAATTAAACAGAGGTTAAACAATACTAGAAGCTAAGCACAGTTTTACTCTCGAAAACTTTAATCAGGCTCTCTTTGGGGTCCCTGCACTGCCACCACCCACTTTCCCTTCCCTGCTAGCTAGGTTGGAAACTTTGGGGTCTCGGGAATTTTAGGTCACCACTGTGGAAAATGCGATTTTGAAGTACAACTGGCCATTCACGCTTGCCGTACCCAGTGCCTCGATGAAGACATCGGACTGTGTAGGCTTCAGTCTGGTTGAGTCCGCTGTTGCGGTAGGATGCATAGCGAACTTATCAAGTGAGTGCTTGGTTTTCTTTACTTTGTGATGGTTTTTGCAAGGTGGTTTACACCTCAGGGTGTGTCTCAGGCCTTGCGCTGGTCAGTGAATTTCGGAGGTTGTCAGTTTTACGTCTGCAGGTCGTGATTGGTAGCCGTTGGTTCCCCTAGTCCAGAACAGGCCTGTGTCGTTAGGTTTCAGGATTGCCATGGGATCCGTCCTCTCAAAATAGCTGTGCAGATAGCTCTCGGGGAGATAGCTGTTTGGGATCCCTCTTCTGGGGATGGCTGTGGGGATCACTCTTGGGGTGGTAGCTCTCTCATGACGTTAGGGCCTGCAATTATACTAATTGCGGACCTCTTCATGCCAAATCTGCGCTTGCCATTGTGTTTACTGGTATTCCCTTTGAGGTCAGTTAGCTTCCTCACGGTTAAGAGTATGTGTGAATGTACTTTGAGGTTGAATGTCTGATATCTCTCTGAATGAATATAGGTTCCATAATGTCTGGGTTGGGATAGCCCAAAGGCTAAAAGTTAGTTTCAGTCTAGAGAGTTTGGTCTGGTTAATTGTTCTTTGAGAGTCGAGGTGTGAAGTGGATTTTTGGGCTGAAAAATGGTTCCAAGCAGCTATGTCTGTGGCTGTGTATTTTTCCTAGAGCATAGCCCAGCTGCCTTTTTATTTTTTAAAGTTTTTGAAAAGTCCGGGGTCTTGGTCCAGTATTTTAAATGATCAGGATTGTTGCTCAATCCTAAACGATATAAATTGACTTGTGGTATAATGCTTGAGAGGTGCACTTAATTTGCGTCTCCTACAAACAAGCATGACAATGTGGCTTTTTAACTGAATAGTTTTGAAAATATCAGAAATAGCACGCTCTTTATCAAATAACTGCATCCCCCACTCTTCAATTTCCTTCCTTCACCTTTATTCAACTATTTCCCTGTGACATTTGCTGATTCTGCTACTCTTGAATTCGTTTGTTCTCCAGTCCTGGGACAATTGTTGCTCCTGTGTCCATATAGGAAGTGGAAGAATGCCAAACTTTTCCAGAGAAGGGTCCTGACCTGAAACATCAATTTTCCTGCTCCTCTGATGCTGCCTGACCTGCTGTGTTCCTTCAGCTCCACACTGTGTTATCTATTATCTTAGAATGCCAAACTTTCTAGCTGCAGGAAAGAATAACTAATGCAAAACAGCCATGTGCCTTTTTCTCACCTTTAAAGTGAGTCTTCCTCGGCAACCTAAGACACAAGAAGTGCATAAAATGCACTGTCAACAATTATACCATTTTACAATACTGGTAAATGTGCAATAAAATTTTAATTTTCATCATCTGATTGGTATACTTGGAAACATTCCATGGACTAAAATGGTTTTTAAAATGGAAAAAACATGGACTTAAAATAGCTGATGTGGTCACCTGACCACAGACTAAGGAAAGCTCGCGGAATAAACAAAATTGTCTGGACAGAGCTAATCATTATTTTTCCTAAAAAAATTGAAACTTGGCAACTGAGGCAGTATCAAGAGATTTGCATCTCCTGTTTTACTTTTATGAAAATTTCACATTTTGGGAGATGAAAGGCTCCCCTGCCTGTTAGCTACCTCGGAATGCAGCTAGACTCAGGAAAACACACTGAACTATATTTCATCAACTACTTTAGAACAGCACAGCAGAGAGAAAAGAAAACAGATTTGCAAGGAAGAACTAGAAGAGTCTATTTGTCTCCCTACCTGTTTCTTTCATAATCTCAGAAAGCAGAAAGCAGTGAAAAAGCAAATGGGGGAAACCATTCAGCTCAATAATATTTACAATCTGCCTCATTGTTGAGGATTCAGCAACTGTGTTCTCAGGGTCAAAAATCTAACACCTCAAGGACCCCAAGAATATTTAAAGCATATAACTTTTTATTCCCTCCATCTATACTCTTGCTTTTAAACTTTGTTTGTGCTTGTATATATTTGATGTTGCTTTTATTATTATTAACCACAAGAAAAAAAAATTAAGTCTCTCTTTCTTTCACTCAAAGAAATCTTGATGGTTGGCTCAGAGATGGCAAGAACTGCAGATGCTGGAGTCAGAAATAACATTGTGGAGCTGGAAGAACACAGAAGGCCAGGCAGCATCAAAGGACCAGAAAAATTGACATTTTGGGTCAAGAAGAAAACCAAGGAAGAGGCTAGAAACTCTGCAATTTCTGAAGAAGGGTCCTGACTCGAAACATCAACTTTCCTGGTCCTCTGATGCTGCCTGGTCTGTTGTGTTCCTCCAGCTCCATACTGTGTTGTCTTGGTGGTTGGCTCCTTCATTTTCTCACAAACTCTATTTTTAATTGTAGTATAGCAGCTGTGTGTTAAAAAGAAATAATATTTGTGCAACTGGCCACGAAGGGATTTTAAAAAATAGGGATGGGCAAATTTCCCTCCTTACCTGGTGGCAACATTGAAAAGCATCACAACATCACTTTGTTCTTGAGATAGTAGGAACTGCCAATGCTGGAGAATCTGAGATAACAAAGTGTAGAGCTGGATGAACACAGCAGGCCAAGCAGCATCAGAGGAGCAGGAAGGCTGACGTTTCGGGTCGAGACCCTTCTTCAGAAATGGGGGAGGGGAGGGGGATTCTGAAATAAATAGGGAGAGAGGGGGAGGCGGATAGAAAATGGATAAAGGAGAAGATAGGTGGAGAGGAGACAGACAAGTCAAAGAAACAAACAACTACACCTCCCAGTCGCGAACCATTTCAACTCCCCCACCCACTCCTTGGACGACATGTCCATCCTGGGCCTCCTGCAGTGCCACAATGATGCCACCTGAAGACTGCAGGAACAGCATCTCATATTTCGCTTGGGAACCCTGCAGCCCAAGGGTATCAACGTGGACTTCACAAGCTTCAAAATCTCCCCTCCCCCGACCGCATCCCAAACCAGCCCAGCTCGTCCCCGCCTCCCTAACCATTCCTCCCACCTCAAGCCCCACCCCCATCTCCTACCCACTAACCTCATCCCGCCTCCTTGACCTGTCCGTCCCCCCTGGGCCGACCTATCCCCTCCCTAACTCCCCACCTACACTCACCTTTACTGGCTCCACCCCCGCCTCTTTGACCTGTCTGTCTCCTCTCCACCTATCTTCTCCTTTATCCATCTTCTATCCACCTCCCCCTCTCTCCCTATTTATTTCAGAATCCCCTTCCCCTTCACCATTTCTGAAGAAGGGTCTCGACCCGAAACTTCAGCTTTCCTGCTCCTCTGATGCTGCTTGGCCTGCTGTGTTCATCCAGCTCTACACCTTGTTATCACTTTATTCTTGATGTTCTATGCCAAAATAATGATTAACAAAGATATAACACGAAAGTAGTCTTATGATTATGAAGTAAAATTATTCAGAAATATCAACTGTATCCCATACTCAGAATATGTATGGTCAATTCCTAGTCTCTGGAATATTGCCTAATTCTATCCATTTTGAAATAGGCATTTCATCTGTTACATTGTAATGAAATACATCACCTTTTGTGTAGGAACCCTGATCAGCTAAATCAAGATTTCAAACCTCAAAACAATCTATTTTGTCGACTTAAAGTTAATGCATGCAAGATAACAGTTATATTACAATTATATATTGATATGGGTTATGTTTTATCTACAAAAGTTTTGATGTTGAATAAATACATATCCATACTCAAGGTCTAAAATGAGCTTTGGTACTGTTTGAGGAAAGTTTCTATTCTTGAACGTACTATCCAAAAGTTCACTAGAGATTGGGATTAGTGAGACTAATTTAATGGCAGTCAAATTTGGAACTCTGATATGATTAGTGAGGTAGTGAACTACATTTAGTATTTCAAATTGTTTGACAAAGTTTCTCATGTAATACTAATAAAAAAGATTATTATACAGAATAGATGAAAATTGTCTTGATCAATTGAATTTATTCAATTACAAGGACGGAAAATTGGCCTTGAAAAGTTTAGTAGTGCTGACTGATTGTTCTTAACTTCCATTCCCTGGACACTATTCCGGTATTTACTGAGCCCTGAAAAATAACCACATTATTAATTCATGCAATGCCAGTACCAGACAATGATCATCTGTAACAAGCCAGAATCTAACCATTGCCCCTTGACATTCAATGACATTCCCCTTCATTGAATTCTCCCACTATCAACATCCTGCGAGGTTACCATTCACCAGAAAATGAACTGTACTAGTCATAAAACTACTGTTGCTACAAAAGCATGAAAGAGGCTAGGAACCCTGCAATGAGTAGTTCACCTGACCACTCAGTGCCTATTCACTATCGACAAGGCACAACTCAGGATGGTGACTCCATATTCGTCTGTATGAGTGAAGCTCCAATAACATTTTAAGCTTGACATGATCCAGGACAAAATAACCCACTTGATTGGCACCAAATTGACAAACATTCACACCATTCATCACCGAGTCTCGGTAGCAGCTGTCTGCATCATCTACAAGATGCACTACAGAAATTCACCAAAGTGCTTCAGACAGTATCTTCCAAATCCATAGCTTTACCTTGAAAGACAAGGGTAGCAGGTACATGGGAACGTGACCGTCTGCACTGTAAGGCACTCAGCATCCTGACTTGGAACATATATCACCATTGCTTTGGAATCACTGGGTCAAAATCCAGAAATATCTTCCTAATGGCATTGTGGGTCTACCACAAAATGGACTGCTGCAGTTTAAGAAGACAGCTCACCACTATTTTCTCCAGGGCAACTAGTGACTGGCAATAAATGCTGGCCCAGCCAGCGATGCCATATCTCCCTAATAAACAAAAAAAAGTTTGCATCCTTCAGGATTTAAACAACAACAGATTCCATTTGATCCAGGACCCAACACTTCCAGATTAAACATTTATATGTATTATGGATTTCTTAACCTCATTTACAATCACCAGAATTTTTGTGGTCCTCAGTGAAACTAACAAAAATAATCTATTTAATATACCTTGTGATGAAAGACATGGTATTTATACACATTAATTTCTTGATTTTTAAAGTTTGGATTTCAAATGTTGGTCTATTTTGAACAGATCTAAAAATTCTTAGGCTAGTCTTTATCAACTATGGTTTTAACCTCATACGTGTCAGGAAGCAGGTGACTGCAAGGAACCTTGAATTATTAATGAAAGTTTGTTTATACTGTGGAAGTTTACAACAGGGGAGAGAAAACATTAAGTCGTTAGCTGTAGCAGAATCTAGGATGAACAAGTTTTTAAAAAGAATTCAGTTCAACAGCATTTGGGTTCAGTTTGAAGAAGACTTGATTGAAGTCAGAAATAAGTATAGGCTTCGCTAGAAAAGGAGATTGTTCAGATCAGTTCTATGCAAAGCTGAGAAAGTCTAAGATCTTAGTTGTGAGAGCATTCAAGGGAAAATACTTCATAACTCAGTTCCTGCCCTATGAGAAGAAGTAATTAAGTCAAACCCACAGATTGGATAGTGAAATAATGTTTTTCCCCGGATTTTGATTAAATATAAACGATGGTGTTGGGTAATAGATGGGACTTTGTTTTGTTGTGTGTTTTCAAATCTTTCAAACTATGCTATATGTCAATTACATTTTTTGTTTTAATTTATTTTGTATAATAAACTTCTATGGTACTGTTAAATCCAAACTCCTTCATTTGTTTCAGTAGAATTCCAACAAATCAAATTCAAACATATAAAAAATGAAATCTATAAAGCCAGATTTCATTCTAGGTTCTGAATTGTCCTTCAGCTGGCATCATAAACTATTCTGATCATCTATAATAATGATGGAAAATTTATTCCTCTTCTTCAACTGTCTGGTAATTAGGATAACTGTACAGGCATTGTAAAAACCAGAATTCATTTTCTTTCTTCGTTTAAGAATTGCTTTCAAACTAGTTCATTTTTTTCTTTTCCCCCCGCAGTAATGTTTCTCAACTAGCTTTACTTAAGACTCTTCTTAAAACTTCCAAGTCCACACTGCTAAAGCCCTGTACTAAATAACACCGTGTGGAGCTGGAGGAACACAGCAGGCCAGGCAGCAGAGGAGCCCCCATCCCCTCGCCAATTTCTGAGGAAGGGTCCTGACCCAAAACATCAACTTTCCTGCTCCTCTGATGCTGCCTGGCCTGCTGTGTTCTTCCAGCTCCACACTGTGTTATCTCTTACTCTAGCATGGGCAGTTCTTACTATCTCTGAGTGAGTCAAAGCCCTGTCGTGTTGTTTTTACTTCGGCGCCATCAGAATGTAATGTCGTAATTGTTTTCTGCAACCCACATGCTGCCAACTTTCACTTCTCTAATAGTTCTAGTAGATTGCTAAATACCATATCCAATACAGCCCTTACTCTATTCAACTCAAGTTGGGGTCAGTCTGGAAAGTAGAGTTGATACCACAATCAGACAAACATGACTGAAAATAAACAAAAAATGCTGGCGATCACAGCAGGTCAGGCAGTATCCATGGAGAGAAAGCAAGTTAATGTTTTGAGTCTAGATGACTCTTCACAGAGCTGAATTGAAATATAGAGGGGGCAGCATTTATGCAATAGTTGGGGGTATGGTTGAGTGCTGGGGGAGTTGATAGTTCAGATTAAGTGCTCGGAATATGAGAATGCAGAACAACAGTATGTCTGGGTGCCAGACTAGAAATAACAGACAGTCCCACTTGGGGTGGGGAAGAGAGGACACAATGACAGAGAATGTCACTAGCAAATCCAAAAGAAAGGGAAGGAAAGGGTTCACAATTTGAAGGTGCTGTGATCTCCAGCATTTTTTGTTTGCAGTAAAGGTTCTCACATCTGCAGTAATTTGCTCCGATATCAGATCAACCATGATCTTTTGAATGGCTTGTGCAGGATCAAGAGGCCAAATGGCCCATTCTTGCTCCAATTATTATCTGAAAAATAATCCCTGATCACCTAAAGAAGCTCTTAATTACTTCCAGCTCTCTCAAACTCACTCATTCAATATCCAAACTGCTAAATTGGTAGTCAGCAGCATACCAGAATATTTCATGTTCTCCCCTCTTTGTATCTTCATCTCAATTGTGAACTACAGTAGTTGCCAGTTAATAATCTGTCACATTATGATTCAGTTATATCCATATTATCTCATCATGAGGCATTCCACTTCCGTACATCTCAGTTGTCCTCGTTTTTCAAGGACCGTAACTTCCCCCCCTCGGTGGTCGAGAATGCCCTCAACCGTGTCTCCCACATCTCCCGCACCTCATCCCTCACACCCCGTCCACGCAATAAGAACCAAAAAAGAATCCCCCTCATCCTCACGTACCACCCCACCAACCTCCGGATCCAACGCATCATCCTCCGACACTTCCGCCATCTGCAATCCGACCCCACCACCAAAGACATTTTTCCCTCCCCACCCTTATCTGCTTTCCTGAGGGACCACTCTCTCCGTGACTCCCTTGTCCGCTCCACACTCCCCTCCAGCTCCACCACACCCGGCACTTTTCCCTGCAACCGCAGGAAGTGCTACACCTGCCCCCATACCTCCTCCCTCA
>NC_063336.1:45991498-45995306 GCF_021869965.1 Rhincodon typus
CCCCCTTTTCTGATGAAGGGTCTAGGCCCGAAACGTCAGCCTCTCTACTCCTATGATGCTGCTTGGCCTGCTGTGTTCATTCAGCCCTGCACCTTGTTATCTCATCCCTGTTCCTTTTTGCTGTCATAGCCATTCTTTCTATAATTAGTACACATTATTTCCATTCCCTTTGTTTATGTTGTTCTTCTTCAATCTCATTTATAAAATATTAATCAAATCTGCTGCCTTATTTATTTCTGGACTGTTTACTCAAAACCGGGGTGTCCAATGTGGCAAACTGTGTGGGGAAATCCAAAACAAGGCAGCATATTCTTTGAATAACAGAAGTATGAAAATCAGGAGCTTCATATTTTACAGAAATGTAGAAAATAGGAACATCAGTAGGCCATTTGACCCTTCGAGCATGCTGTAGTATTCAATACAACCATGGCTGATCATCCAACTCGGTATTTTGTTTCCACTTCATCCTCACATGGCCCTAAGAGTTATATCTTGCGCCCTCTTGAAAACATTCAATATTTGGCCTCGACCACTTTCGTGGCAGAGAATTCTACAGGCTCACCACTCTCTGGGTAAGTGGTCTCTTTCCATATAAAAGGGAGCGGAAATCCAGAACTCACTCGCCAAAAGGCTATAAATCTAGATTGATATATATGTTCAAATCTGACATGGAAACATTTTTCTGTTTGGCAGTTGCATCTAGAAATATGGAGTTGAGTGGCTTACTAACACTATGACATAAGAATTAAAAATTAGAAGACAATAATAAGCCTACTTAACAGGGATGTTACATAGAATTTGCCTGTATTTGAATTACACATGTCATAAAGTCTGACCTTTACATGTTGCAAAAGGCATATGAGGAATTTGCAGCCACTCTCTCTGTCCTCAACCCATTAGGCCTGGAGTTCTACAAGCACAAAAGATAGAATTCCAAAATGTTCTAATCTGAAATTTACAGGTTACTAATTTGCCTTATTTTACTGGGACTACTCAATGCACTGAAACTGGCTAGTAGAAAAATTACTGAGGTAGAAAACCTGCTTGCAAGAACTTAATAACCCACTTGTTTCTTTATCACCAGGTCATTGCTCACCAATGGGATAATCCTTGTAACCCACTGATCATCACAATGACTTTGCAATGCATTCATTATCTTTCTTTAATAATGTAAAGCAGCTGCAGGGTAATACAGCAAAAGTAGCCATTGCATGTCTCACAGCAAGCTGTATCTTACAGATCACGTTCATCACATAAAAAGTGCTAAACTAATGGTTCTTAATGACAAATTAATGCCCGTGAATTAAAAATATACTTATAATAGGGAGAGTAATTTGCCATTACAATATCATCATTGGACATGCTCCTTGTTTAATAAGATGTATTTAATTCAGAACCTAATGAATGAAGTATGAAAGAAAGGAGATGAACCCTGCAATTTCTCTTATGCAAGTCTGTCACCTTAGTTGTAAAACCTAAGTGCAATTTACATTCAAATTATAACAAATGACTAGTTTTACAATGCACAATGATAAACGATTATGTTGATAAACGTTAATATGTTAACTGTATAGAAACAAGCCACTAGCCTTTTTTAACATTTACAATGCAAAATGTTTACAATGGCAGAAATAATACAAAACAAGATCATTTGTTCACGCACCACAACCCCCTCCACCCCGCAAAAGAGACATTTTGCAAAAACAAAATGACACGGCCAAGGAAGCATTTGATGAGTTCATACTGCCATCTACTGGTATTTCACTTTCATTGCCGATAGAAGGACAGGGAATAGCAATAGACCTTAGAGATAGTAGGAACTTAGTAGGATAGTCGACCTTACATTGGTCCTAGGTAGAAAATGTTTTCGCCGACACTTTTCCGTTTCTAAACAAATAGGAATATGCATTGAAACACAAATATACAACTACATTACTTGTTATGCTAAAATAACACATCTAATCTCCTTCCCTCCCAAAAGCAAAAAGAAACTTTGGATAAATATAAAAAGTTAGTTTTAGACATGTCTTATGAAAGGTAAATGGAACATAAAATTGTAAGGACATGCATCTCAAACAATAAAAGGTCACTGAGCCCCTCATTCCTATACTGCCTTAACTTTGCCATTAACCTCAGTTCAAAAACTCTGAAGGATTTTGTTTTACTGGTTATCAGGCATGATTCCAACATTATCACTTTAAAGAAAGATATTCTGCCAGTCATGATCAGACACAATGCCAAGTGTCAAAGCAATCTAAATCCTAGCTTTTGGCCCCCAGTTCATGTGATACTTCTGCAATGATTAATCTTCTCAATTGCTCCTTCCTGCCAATCTTTGATTATTTTGTCCCAATAATACCTCAAGCTCTTTCCGGTCACACTTGACTCTCTATCCCTCCCATCTTCACATCTTCAAGACCAAGAAATGTAGACTACAGCAATCTGAGCAGCTAGTTTATCTACCCATCACCAGGTCTGGTTGGACCATATCAAGTATTACGGGGGTTGAGTCTGCTCCACTAACCATGACTGCAAGATCACCTGGAAGGAAAACATATACCCTAAGCTTCATTTCAAAATTGAAACTGCCTCCTTAAGCCCCTCTCCCTGTTCCATCCTTCCTCTCCTCCGCTAAGTTGTCCGTGGAGCTCCTGAACATTTTTATTGAATTGATTAAGACTATTCATTCAGATGCCTCTTCTGCATTCCCTCCCTTGCTCGCCAAAATAGACAAAACCTTTTTGCTTGATATAACCTTAGTGATAGTGTCGCTACCTCTGAGCCAGGAATCCCAGTTTCAAGTCCCCACTGCTCCAGAGGTGTGTCATAACATTTGAAACACACTGATTAAAAATATCCTTAACCCTATTTTTCTGAATTCCTGTGGAGTATCCCAGGGATATGTGCTTTTACCCACCTTCCTCATCCACATGCTTTCTTCTTAGCAAAAATAACCATTTGACATGCAATATTCTATATACACAATGACTACACAACATTTACTACCATTCAAAAATCTACACAATTGGTCTTGCCCATTCCTCTGTCTGTGTTCTCAGCTAACTGTTTGAAGTTCAGATGAGAATATGTCCCAAAATGTTCCAGTTAAAAATCAGTGAGATTGAAGCCATTGTTTTCTCCACAACAAGTTCTGAACACTCCCACTTTCGGAACACTGTTTCAGGCCCATCTAGATGCTGGACTGAAGTGAAGCCTTTGATCGCCCCTCCTAGTATTTCCTTCTTTGGATCAGAATCCATTATTCTCCAACTGCAACGTGTAACATGTCATGACAATTTGTTTTCTAAATGTACATAACTTTTCTATGCAAGTTGTTGTTGTTTTCTCCTTGCACATGCTAAGTGATCCCCAGTGTTGTCGGAGTTTCGTCTTTCAGTTTAAAACTTCAAAATTTGGAGTTATCTTTCTATTAGATTGCTTCAATCACTTCTTAAAATTGTTTCAAAATTAAATTCTACTCTATGGGGCCCACCAGCGATTCAAGGTGGGCAGCTCATCGCCACCTTCTCATCGCCACCTTCTCAACAGCAACTAGGAATGGACAATAAATGCCACCGCAATTATCAACACCCATATCCCTTTAATAAATAAAAGCCTCTGCCCTGCAATAATATTCTGGCTTTATGACAGCTACATTGTGAACCCATGTCTATTGATTACGAGATAGTAGGAA
This sequence comes from Rhincodon typus, assembly GCF_021869965.1. Taxonomy (NCBI): domain Eukaryota; kingdom Metazoa; phylum Chordata; class Chondrichthyes; order Orectolobiformes; family Rhincodontidae; genus Rhincodon; species Rhincodon typus. The sequence continues at coordinate 45,995,193 of NC_063336.1, forward strand.
CTGCAGATGCTGGAGAATCTGAGATAACAAGGTGTAGAGCTGGATGAACACAGCAGGCCAAGCAGCGTCAGAGGAGCAGGAAAGCTGACGTTTCGGGTCTAGACCCTTCTTCAG
>NC_063336.1:45995706-46043634 GCF_021869965.1 Rhincodon typus
TTCAGAAAAAAGAAGGGTCTAGACCCAAAACGTCAGCTTTCCTGCTCCTCTGATGCTGCTTGGCCTGCTGTGTTCATCCAGCTCTACACCTTGTTATCTCTAATGATTATGATGCAGGCAGCATATCAACTTCATGCTGTCTGCTCATCTGAATGACCTTTGTTCCCATTCATTGCATTTTAAGTTGGGTGGGGGGTGGCAACATAGTGAGTGGTTTCCCAAAGTTAAACATGGCTTGCACCTCTGAGAAGGGAAGTATTCTGATTTTTAAACAAAATTAATTGAACTGATGCTGGGTCCTTCTCCACAAATTTAACACCCTGCATAGCTCTTAAATAACGTTCTGCATAGATCAGGTGCTGGCAGTCATCCCCAATGTGACTCTGACCTAGGAAACAGTGCGGAAAAAAATAAAGACACAACATGGTGTGTGCACAAGCTCCAAGACGCTTAGACACTGTACATGAGGTCCTCTATCTGAAGGGCGGCAGGAGACCCTCCAGACACACAGTCAAAGACAGTGAGAGGACATAGCTATGTAGACCAATGGTACAGTACACCTACCCCTCACTTAGCACACAATGTGTTCCAAAAAGAAAAACATGCTAAACAACACTCCCCCATAAGAAATGTGTACTGCTGAATAAAAAAACATGCTGTTGAAATCTTTTGTTTTGCATTCATCAAAACAGATGGAAGAATAGTAAATGAGGCTGAGGAAATAATAAAATGGAAAGAGGGAACAGCAGAAAACATGACTAAATACTTTGCATCACTCTTCACTGTAGAAAACATCAATAACATTCAAAAAATAGTAAATAACCAAAGAACAAAAAGGTGGGGGGAGGGGGGTGTTAAATTAATACAAAACTATCACAGAGGAAAAAACTAAGGAAACAAATGGTGTCAAAGTCTGATACCTGATGGGTTGCATCCTATCATGTTAACGGAAGCAGCTACAGAGATGGTGGATGCACTGATAGTAATCTTCAAAGAATCCTTAGGTTCTGGAAAAGTTCCAGGCAATTTGAAATCTGCTAATATAACACCTTTACTCAAAAAGGGAATGAGAGAACTAAAGAACTATAGGCCAGTCAGCTTAACATCTGTCATTGAAAATGTTAGAGGCTATTATAAAGATCGAGTGTGTAGAAACATTCATCATCAAGCAGAATCAGCAATACTTGATCAAGAAGAAACAAATTTATTAGAATTCTTTGTGGAACTAACAAGCAGTATAGATAAAAGGAGGCCAGTGGATGTAAGACATTTAGATTTCCAAAGGTTGTTTGACAGGTGTAGATGTTTGACAGCTGTAGCAAGTTAGGTACAGTACTTGAGGATTGGGAGGCAGGGAGTTAGAATTTGGTGTTTGTAAAATGCTGGGGGTGGGGGTAAGCATTGCATGGTCCCTTTAAAAGATGATGTGCTGTATCTATGCTTAGAGATTTAAATGGATGTCTGTGAGCAGCAGATTGAAAGTTTGCAGGTACACAAAAAGCACCCGAGTTGAAACATTTGCATCAAAAGGCCATGCAGTTAGCAGGCCAGACAGCAGTTTTGTTTTGTTACCAGACAACCAGTTTTGAATTTAGCCAATCAATTTGAACCAGGCACTTCGATACCAAAAACCAATTAAATTTAAATATGATGGTTTTGGCAACATAGGACCAATCCTAGTGTAAGAAATTGATATGACATCGAGGGTATAAAAGAAGAGGGCAGTTGGACAAAGATAAGGAGATCCAACTGCCAACTGCCAACTGCCATCTGCCAGAGTTAACAGCTCTCAGCTCTCGAGAAAATCGCTGGCTCTCACAGTCTTCTCTAAGTCTTAGATAAAGCACCATCTAAATATCAAAGGTACCAATGGCACAACTAGTTAATATTCCTGATAGAAGAACTGACTGAGAAGGCACAGAGCATTCTGGAAGACACGTAATCTGGCTGAAATTTCGAGAGACTAAATTTATAATTTTTTTATAATTTTATTTTATATAAGTGGGATTTGTATTTATTGGAACAACATATCATTAGAATCTTGTTTTATTCAGAAATAGTTAGTAGTTAGAAGGGGTTTATTCGGTTTGTTAATACTTTAGTTAATTTGTTCATTGTTAGAGTTAGCTAAATAAATTGTAACTTGTTGTTTGACAAGTGAGTGTCAGGGATTTATTTTATTTAACCACTAGAAGTTGCTGAAAGGCAGGTTACACCACTTTTTACATTCCTTTTACCAATTATAGAGTGAGGCGCTCCTCATTGAGTGTTTCGGTTTTAGTTCTTGGGTGGGGGGGTCAACCTCCACTTTATAACAGATTGGGACCTCGTGTCTGGGATTTGGACTGATCTGAATGGATTTGGACAGATCTGAACAGACTGAGGGTATAAATGGTCCCAGCAGATTTAAACAGACATGCAGGATAGTGTTCTAGATCTTTAAATAAAACTTAAGTGAGAAGTGGAAAATCTGTTCAATTTCGATTGCTTGTTGTTGGTTAAATCAAATCAAAAGTGGGGAAATGGTTCTTAACTTTACTAAAGAGGTTCTGGGGGATCAAAATTGCTTCCCAGATTTGCCAAGGAAGTTTAGAAATACTGAAAAAGGGGATACTTTTACAATTAGCAAACAGGCTAGAATTGGGTTTAACTAGGGATAAGAAAAAAGCTGAAACTGTAACAGAGTTAGTCAAACATTTAGGTATACTAGAGAAACTGTCAAGTGCAGTGGATTTAGAAAAAATTAAGTTGCAAATAAGACAATTGGAGTTAGAAGATAAAATAAGGGAAAGAATGTTTGAGTTGGAAAAGATGAAGCAGCTTAAACATAAAAGGAAAAAGGAAAAAAAAAGAGACAGTTTGAACTTGAGAAGTTGGCATTTAGACAGGAAACTCAACATAACAGGGTGGAGATGAAAGTATAAGGTAGACTTAGTGAATAGGAGATTGATGATGAGCAAATGCATCACAGTAAAAAGCCTACTAGGGAAATATACGAATATGTGAAAACGTTACCAAAATCCGATGAAAAAGATGTAGAAGAAGCCTTTTTCACTTCCTTTGAGAAATTGGCTAAACAGATGAACTGGCCAGAGTCTATGTAGGTAATGTTAATTCAGACCAAGTTGGTAGTCAGGGCTAGTGAGGTGTTTGCAGTGCTGTCAGAGGCAGTGTCAGAAGAATTTGAAGGAGTAAAACAGGCTTTTTTTTTGCGTGCCTATAAATTGGTGCCAGAAGCATATAGACAACCATTCAGAAATATATGGAAGGAACCAGGTCATACTTACATCAAGTTTGAAAGAATTAAACAGACCAACTTCGATAGATGGGTGAGAGTATTAAAGATAGGAAAGACGTATGAGGATCTTAGAGATATTATTCTGCTGGAGGAGTTTAAAGAACTCATTTTGAGGAACAGAAAGTTAAAACAGTGAGAACAGCTGCAGAGAAGGTGGATGAATATGTATTGGAGCATAAACCACAATCTAGCTTCCAACAGCAATTTCATTCCATGAGAGATAGAAATTGAGAAAGAGGGAGATCCTTCAATGAAAACAAAAAGTAGATTACACTGGGAACAGTTCACCATGTGTGAAAAAAGAAACCCAAAAGGGTGGAAAAGAGGCGCAAGACCTCAGGTGTTCTCACTACAATACGGTGGGACACAAAGTCACAGCACTGGTGGTTTAAGAAAGGCACTGGGAAAAAGGATGTGGTAAAAGAGGCAAAACCAGTGGGATTAGTCGAAAGAAGCTGAGGAGCTGCAGGAGAGTGCACAGCCTAGTCATGGGTTGGATAGTAAGATAGTGCCCAATCTTTTCAAAGACCTCATCCGTGTGGGTAAGATTTACTCAGGTAGAACAAGGGGAATAGGTAAAGAAGTTCAAATATTGAGAGATACAGGAGCTAGTCTAATAATAAGAGACAAAAGTATTAGCACTCCTGCTGAAATATTGCCTGAGAGAGTGATAATCTTTGGAATAAATGGAGAGAGAATTGGTGTTCCCCTGTGTAAGAAAAGGCTAGAAAGTCTAATCAAGACTGGGGAAGTGACAGTGGGAGTAATGGAAAAATTGGCTATTCCAGGAATACAGTTTGTTCTTGGAAGCGATATAGCGGGATCACAGGTGGGAGTGATGATCATTGTAATGGTGAAGCCAAAAGAAAACCAGGGAACTGAGGAGTTAAAAGAAAAATACCCTGGAATTTTTCCAGACTGTGGTGACAAGATCCTGCAGTCATAATTTAAAACAAGAAGGGGAAGCAAACAAGAAAGATGAAGGAGTTGAGGCCCAGTTAGGTGACACTCTATTTGCTGAGATGGTAAAGGAAAAACCAAGGCAGGTCGAGGATCAGGCAGAGGTGTTTAGTTCTGAAAGACTAATGGAGTTACAACAAAATGATGAGACAATAAAGGCTTTATATCGGTAAGCCTACTCAGAAAAGGATTCAGAATGTGTTCCAGAATGCTATTACCTTCAGGATAAAATCTTAAGGTGGAAATGAAGACTTTGGTAGACTAGTGCAAATGAGAAATATGCAGAAGTTCACCAGACTGTATTGCTAATAGAATACAGGCAGGAAGTATTGCAGGGAGCATACAAATTACCTGTAGAAGGTCATCTGGGAATGAGGAAGACTCAAGCCAAGATACAGAAACATTTCATAATTACAGTGAGGTGAATTTTGCCGTAGCTGTCATACATGTCAGATGGTAGGAAAGCCACAGGCAGTAATAAAACAAGCGCCTTTGGTACCAGTTCACACATTTGAAGAACATTTTACGTGGGTTATGACTGACTGTATAGGTCCCCTCCCTAAAATCAAAAGTGGGAGCCAGTATTTGCTAACCATAATGGATGTGTCTACCAGGTTTCCGGAGGCAATTTCATTGCGGAATGTCAAGGCAAGAAAGGTTGTGGAGGAGTTGATTGCTTTCTTTACCCGTTATGGATTAACCAGGGAGATTCAGTCAGACCAATTTTACTGCTAAATTATTTAAGGAGGTCATGGATAGCTTAGGCATCAAACGCTTTAAATCAAGCATTTATCATCCTGAATCCTAGGGAGCATTGGAAAAGTGGCATCAGACCCTAAAGACATTGCTGAGGGCTTACTGCCAGGATTACCCAAATGATTGGGATAAATCACATTTATATTATTTGCTATTAGAGATAGTCCAAATGAATTGACTCAGTTTACTCCATTTGAATTGATATTCATACATGAAGTAAAAGGGCCTTTAAAATTAATTAGGGAAACGTTGATAGGTCCAAAGTCAAAGATCTCACAGTTGGATTATTTATCTGAGGTGCAAGAAAGATTACACAGAGTAGGTGAAATAGCTAGACAACATCTGAAGGTGGCACAGCAAATAATGAAGCAAGAAGCCGATAAGAAATCTAAAATTTGCATGTTTGCCCGTGGGGATAAAGTACTGGTCCTGTTACAATGGTAAGAGATCCCTTCAAAACAAGGTTTAGCGATCCCTATGAGATTGAGAAGAAATTAAGTCAGGTGAATTATCTGGTAAAGATGGCAGATAGGAAAAAATATTATTGGGTGTGTCATGTGAACATGCTGAAACATTACTATGACAAGGAAAGGGAACCAGAGAAACCGATATTAGTTACTGCCACACAGAGTGAGGAATCAAATCTAGATGACTTGGATTCTGATGTGCCTCAGGATATATTGAATAATGAGAAAGTCCTTAAGGAGTGGGATAGGGTAGTGAGATATCTGTCTCAGGAACAAAGAACTGAATTGAAAAAGTTGCAGTGCTCTGAGGACATACATAGAAATAGAATGGGGAGGACTAACATGATATACATGAGGTTGACACAGGGAATGCTGTGCTGATAAAACAACACCCCTATAGGCTTAATCCTCTCAAAGCAGCGCAAGTTCAGAAGGAAGTGGGATCGATGCTCCACGAAGACATCAGAGAGCTGAGTCAAATTGAGTAGAGTTTGCTGATTGTATTGGCTCCCAAACCTGATGGTACGTTATGATTCTGTGTAGATTATCGGAAGGTTAACATTGTGACCAAATCTGACTCATACCCAAATCCAAGGCTGGAGGACTGTGTGGAAAAAGTAGGACAAGCCACTTACATCACAAAGTTGGACTTACTTCACGGTTACTGGCAAGCACCTTTGTTGGAGGAAGCAAAAGAAGTTTCTGCTTTTGTAACCCCAAATGGGCTATATCAATTAAAAACTTTTGCAATGAAAAATGCATGAGCCACTTATCAAAGACTTATGAACAGAATTGTTGCAGGATTGACTAATTGTGCAGTCTACATAGATAACTTCGTGATCTTTAGCCATTCGTGAAAAGATCACATGGAACATTTGGCAGAGCTTTTTGAGAGTCTACGGAAGGCAAAGTTGATCATAAACTTGGCAAAGACAGAATTTGCTAAGGCGGAAGTGACACTCTTAGGGTACAACATCAGACACAGACGGATGACACTGAGGAATGTGAAGACGAAGGCCGTTGAGGAATTTCCAAGACCATCATTGAAGAAGGAAGTGCTATGACTTTTGGGATTGAGCGGATTCTACAGGAAATTTGTACCAAACTTTAGTGGCATGGTGGCACCGTTGACGGATTTGTTAAAAAAGAACATGGAATTTTGGTGGACAGAATAATGCCAGGGGGAATTTGAGACTTTAAAAGCTGTGTTAGCCACCACACCAGTTTGAACCACACTAAATTGTTTGAAACCCTTCAAAGTCGCCATTGACGCAAGCGATGTAGGTGTTGCAGCTGTGTTGTTACTGGAGGGTGATTATGGAATTCAAAAGCCAATCGGTTATTTTTCAAAAGAACTCAATATCCGCCAGCAAACAATATTCAACCATTGAAAAAGAGTTACTGAGTTTGGTAATGGCCTTACAACATTTTAATGTTTACATTTCAAAAAATGCAGAGACAATTATGTATACTGATCACAATCCTTTGACATTTCTGGAAAGATTTAAGGATAAGAGCACTAGATTATTTTGTTGGAGTCTTATGTTAGGCATTTAATTTACAGACTATGTTGCGGGTCATGAAAATATTATTGCGGCGCATTATTGCTGATTTAAAAGAATAACATTTATACAAGATAAAAACAGTACTGTTCAATTATCTTTATACATATAGAATTAGTACGAAATGTGTAACTCTAGATTAATGAGATATCGATCTAGTAATATAATGGGGTTAGGATTTTATAAGAAAAAAGAAACCATCTTGTCATAATGATGGTTCATTTTTTTCTTAAAGGGGGAAGTATTGCCAAGTTAGGTAGAGGACATGTGGATTGGGAGGCAGTTGTGATCAGTATACACAATTGTCTCTGCATTTTTTGAAATGTAAACATTAAAATGTTGTAAGGCCATTACCAAACTCAGTAACTCTTTTTCAATGGTTGAGGACATGTGGATTAGGAGGCAGGAAGTTAGAATTTGGTGTTTGTAAAATGCTAGGGGGGAAAGTATTGCATGGTCCCTTTAAAAGACGATGTGCTTTTTCTATACTTAGAGATTTCAATGGATGTCTGCGAGCAGCAGATTGGAAGTTTCCATCCAAAGGCCATACAGTCAGGCCAAGCAGCAGTTTTGTTTTTTACCAAGATAATGAGTTTTGAATTAAGACAACCAATTTCAACCAGGCACTTAGATTCAAACACAACCCTAACCCTAACCCTTTCGTTTTTCTGATGAAGGGTCTATGCCCGAAACGTCAGCCTTTCTGCTCCTATGATGCTGCTTGGCCTGCTGTGTTCATCCAGCCCTGCACCTTGTTGTCTCGGATTCTCCAGCATCTGCAGTTCCTACTATCTCTAAGTTTAACTATGATGGTTTTGACAACATAGTACCAATCCTGTTGTAAGAAATTGATATGTCATCAAGGGCATAAAAGAAGAGGGCAGTTGGACAAAGACAAAGAGAACTAACTGCCATCTGCCAGAGTTAACAGCTCTCAGCTCTCGAGAGAATTGCTGACTCTCACAGTCTTCTGTAAGTCTTTGATATTTAGATGGTGCTTTATGTAAGGTACCAATAGTACAACTACTTAATATTCCTGAAAGAAGAGTTGACAGAGAAGGTGTTCTTGACAAAACATTCGACAGAGGCACATAAAAATGTTGGATTTATTTCAAAGGAGATGGGAGTATAAAAAATAGGGAGGCCTTGCTAAAACTATACAAGGCACTATTTAGATTTCACTTGGAATACAGTGAACGGTTTTGGTCCCCTTATCTAAGCAGAGATATAGAGACATTGGAAGCAGTCCGGAGAAGGTTGTCCAAGTTAATTAAGGGCAAATTTTCGTCAAAAGCCACCTCTCCAAAGATCGCAGCACTGACTTCCAGTTCCAGAAGTTACTGCTACGCACAGATCTCAAAAGTTCACACAGAAGAAAAAAAAAAGCAGAAATGCTGATTCCAGATATAGAAGGATTGTCTAATGCACAATGGTTGAATAGTTTGGGCCTGTATTCACTGCAGTTTAGAAGGCAGAGTTGAACTTACTGAGAAATACAAAATTCTGAGGGGACTTTACAATGTAAATGCAAAAAGTGTTAACCCTGGTGGGAAATTCTAGGACCAGAGGGGATAATCTCAGAATAAGAGGTCATACATTTTAAGGCAGAGATGAGGAGGAATTTCTTCGCTTCGAGGTTAGTGAGTCTGTGGAATTCTTTACCACAGAGGGCTGTAGAGGCTGGGATAGTATGTATGTTCAAGGCTGAGACAGACAGATTTTTAATTGTTAAGGGAATCAAGGGTTAGGGAGAAAGGACAGGACAGTGGAGTTGAGGATTATCAGATCAGCCATGATCTCATTGACTAGCAAAATAGACATTTTCAAAATCTACTCAATTACTTGTCAACTTCTCTCAGCAGATAAGACATTCAGGTTTGAGGTAAAAAGAATTTTCCAAAAAAAATTCACTCTGAAAATCGATGCTAACATGAAAACATGTCCAGACAGGCAAGAATGTTCAAAAGTCATTCAATAATTGCATGCCTCTTTACTGCACGTGCAAAATTTCTTCTCATTCCGGAGATATGATCTCCAATCATTACACGTGGTCAAACTGAATATTTGGACTTGCACCTGAGCAGACAAACTGCACAGCAAGCAGATTTCCCAGCTGCGGTACTGAACATCAGTGCATATGTAGTTTTGGACTTTGCAAGAATTTTGTGCCACACTTGTCTCCTTGCTGCAGCACACTGGTTGAACGCCTCGGTTTTAGAGCACACTTTAACCTGGGGATAATAATCATAAGAAATTCACTGACCTCTCACAAGTGATCAAGGTCAGCTAGCATATCTTCAAATGCTATATCCTACTTGTGTCACGAGTCTCATACACAGCTCCATTCACTTCACCATCATAGGTCACCTGTCAACAATCTCGATCAACTGAACCACGTTCATATGTTCTAGCATACCCTCACACACTTTAGATTAATGTGAGCATTAGAAGCATATCTCACAGCTTGCACATAATGTCACCAAAACATACTGAACCACAGATAATGGACTGAATTTTAAGCAGAGTAAAAATCAGATGCAAGCTACCTGTATTATTGCTGACAGGTCTGCATGCTCTCCAAAGAAGAGGGGCCACAGATTACCACAAGGGCTAGGCAGTGTTCAATGACAATAGGAGGAGGTGGGGGTAAAGAATATCTGGTAGCTTTCCACACCATTAATTGGTCACTTAAGGACCTCAATTAGCCCAGGAACGAGGAGGCCTCCTGCCATCTCTTCTGCCATTGAGTCCTTGTGGGTTGAAAGTGTAGTGATTCTATCGAGGTCAGCCAGGTTGACATCATAGAATATAAGTTCTCTGATTGGGGCTGTTAATCAATTCTAATCAGGGAGCCCTGGCTGACAGATATAAACGGAAGTGTCAGAGGTTCTGTTCATTCGGAGAGCTGGCTGACAGGGAGTTGGATCAGTGTCAAGGGCGGCACAGTGGCTCAGTGGTTAGCACTGATGCCTCGCAGAGCTAGGAACTTGGGTTTGATTCCACCCCTCGGGCAACTGTCTGTGTGGAGTTTGCACATTCTCCCTCTGCATGGGTTTCCACCGGGTGCTCCGGTTTCGTCCCACAGGCCAAAGATGTGCAGGCTAGGTGGACTGGCCATGCTAAATTGCTCATAGTGTTCAGGGATGTGTAGATTAGGTGGGTTATTGGAGGGGGGGGGGGAATGGGTCTGGGTGGGATGCTATGAGGGTCAGTCTGGACTTGTTGGGCTGAAGGGCCTGTGTCCACACTGTAGGGATTCTATGACTGTCCACGTGTAAATAAAAGGGTGATTTGGTGACGGGATACTAGCCTCTGTAGAGTTATTCAGAGATGATGATGTGAATGGTGTTGGAGCCACAGAAATCCTCCTGGATAAGGTTCAGCCATCATGACTATGATACCAATATTGGAAGGGGTTCATAAGGCACCACAGTAGCCCAGCAATCTGAGCTCTGATAGATTCTTAGGTTTGCTGAGGTGTCAGCCCTTAGGATTTTTAAAGAGACTCCATGAAGCACAAAACTACTGCACCTCTCTCAGTTTAACATCATTAATGCTGCATTGACACGCTACCAGCGACCGTACCGCTAAGGCAGTGCAATCAGGAGCCAAACATAGATATTTATTTCCAAGTGTTGCTCCAGAGATTTTCTTGAGGTTTTTTTTTTGTTTTCCAGGTGTTCCTTTGTTCATTCCTCCTTTATTTGGTGATGCAATCATATAGCAACTTGCCTTCTGTTGATGCGTGTGGGAGTTGGACTTACTTAAAGTCAAATTTAGAAATACATTAATATCCTCAATAAGTGTCACAGCTCCACTGAATTTAAAACCACAACAAGGAAGGCATTCACTTCCAAGGCACCACAGTATTCAAAAGTAACAAGGTCAGAGTCACACGACACCAGGTTATAGTCCAACAGGTTTATTTGAAATCACAACCTTTCAGAGCACTGCTCCTTCATCAAGTGACTTTCAGCTGATGAACAGGTCAGCTGTGTAAACCCAAGAAAGGGCATTAGCTGGAACATTGAGCTCAGAAATGGTAAGGCAGAAGACAAATCAGTTTAATGCATAGATTCATGTAATGATCTGCCTACTCTGCATGTTTTTGATGAATACATACTGTGGGCACGTTAATACCCTCCCCAAAAAGGTTGATTTAGAATTGCTGACAACATTTGCCATTTAAGGGCACTTGTCCCACCCAAAAGGCAGGTGTTAACGGATGTACATTTTGCACTCTATCATTTTAAATACAAAATGCAGTTCTCCAAATATTGTATGGGTTGGATTCAGCAGGTCACAAGTTATTCCCTGCCTGCACATTACTCCAGCTGCACAGGGAGCATGTACGAATTATTAAAATCAGTTGACCTTGCAGGATTCAGAAAGGTCATCTCCCCATTTCAATTGTATTAGTGCATTTGTATGCAGAGCAATCCCTAAGCCACTTTCCCCAGGATTGCGGAATCATTCCCTTCAGTCCTAACCCAGCATTTAGAGCAGCATTACTGATTCCAAATTCAAAGATATGCTGTCTGATGAAGCACTTCAAATAAAAACAAAAAATGCCCAGGCTTATCAGAAATAAGTGCAATTCTGTCCTTAATTTTTAGCAGATCACTAACAACTACATTTTTAGATTTCTTTAAAGAAAATTGGGACATAAGAAAAGAATTAACTGAACAATCTTCAATTAAAACCCACTGTTCAGGTTTTTGATGGCTTTGTTTCTCAACGTTTTCTAACAATAAACAAAATCACCACAGGTATGAAGGGGAAACAGTAAACAATACACAACCAACAATATACAAACAAGGTTACATTTATGCAATTGTAGTACACAGACAATGAATACTTATTTTTATATTATGAAATACAATCTAAGTGCATGATGAATCAGTATTACATTGCAGTAAACTGGTCTGGAACTGGCATTTGCTACCAACACTGTTTTTATTCAATTGGAGATGTGAACGTAACTGACTAGTCCAGCAGCTGTTGCCCATCCCTAATTGCCCTTGGAGGATGGTGTTGAGTCACATTCCTGAACCATTGCTGTTTATCTGGTGTATCCTTCAATACTTTTGAACTGTGACCTCCTGCTTTTATTTTTAAAAGAGAGAGTGGGTACTTGCAAATCTTTCTCACTTCACTTCAGTTTGTAACACTTCAGTCTTGACTGTAGTTGGAACCCGAGTTTTAAACTTAGCGAGATGATCAGGAATGATTTTAAGAAGAGAACTCTTCCAAACTGTCACTATGCTATCACCTTTACAGCCCTTAATGCCACTAACTAGCTGTCACCATAGAATATTGATAGTCACTTGCTACCACCCTAATGGAGTTTCTTGGATCAAACTCCATTGCCCAAGTGCTGCTCTACTAGTCAATGCACATAATGTGCATCACAAAGATTAAGTTCCTGTTGAGACGCATCTCGAAGTGTATTAATACTATTTACATTGCTATAATATCACAGTCTTATACATAGTTGGGTCCCATGCTTACTTATGTTATTGTACCTAGTTGTCTGTTTGATCAATACTACACTGACTCCATTGAATACAGAGTGAGTACAAGTGAGCCCATCATCTTCACATGTGATGTTACATGACTGTCTTCAAGATATATTGCCTGTCTGGTTAACAATCTCTGTAATAACCCAAAATCCTTGTCCTCACTTTTCCACCCCATCAGCCTCCAGAATCAAAGGGCCATCCTTCACTATTTCCTCCAAACACATTTTCCCTTCCTTGTCCCATCTGCATTCTGTAGAGATCACTCTCACCATGACATTCTGGTTCTTACCTCTACCACCAGTAATACTCCATTTCTCAAACCCCAGAGCACATTATGCAATGACAAAAAGTGAAACATTTACCCCTTCACTTCTTCTCTCCTCACTGCTCAACATCCCTAACACTCCTTCCACATAAAACTACAAACTTCTTTCATTCAATGGCATTCATTGCACATGCTGCAATTGCCCCACTGGGGGACCAAACACAAACTGGGTGACAACTTGCAGTACATCCCTGCTATGTTTACAAGCATAACTCTGACCCTGCAATCACTTGGCCATCTCGGTGAATCACCTTGCTTATATTTCTGTCCTAGAACTGTCACTGTATCCCACCAAAGTCCAATGCCAGCTGGAGGAACTGGACATCATTTTCCACTTAGCCATTTTACACCCTTCAGGGCTCAATACTAATTGAACAACTTCAGACTGTGAACTTTGTCCTCCACTTTGATTTATACCCCCTCCTCCCCTCCACCAAACCATTATTCCCACTCTGCTTCCCCTTCAGCATCTTATTTTTATGGTTTGCTTTCAGTCAGAACACATTTTTATTCTGTCATTAATACATAATCTGGGCCTACACTTCTTTACAATCACAATCACTCCCTTTGTCTCTCGTTCTATGGCTCCTTTGATCTCCAATTTCCTTCAACCCTTCCCTGACCTGTCCTTCTGTTCCACTTGTCCCACCCCCCTTTCCAACAATATTAAAACCCAGGGCTTTTCCATCTCTCTTCAGTTCCAAAGAAGAGTCACATTCACTCCAACCAACAACATTGTTTCTTTCTCCACAATAGCTGCCAGACCTGCTGAGTTGCTCCACCATTGAAGATTTCAAGCATTCCCAGTATTTTGCTTTTAATTTCTCACATGGATAGAAATACAAAAAAAAAAGTGGGGGAAACATTGATCCTCATCTCATTGTTTGATTTCACAGTTTAAGAATAAAGAGTTTCAAGTGTTGGGTCACCTGGATGAGATAGTGGGAACACAGTTTCAACAGCTCCAGTAATTGAAGGTGACTTCCTGCTGCAAGCACATCTTGAACTACACCTGGTTCCAGTGAGATCTGAAAAATGAACAGTCACAGTATTTAAACAAGAGATTGACTGTGTCAAAAACATTATTTCTCTGCACTCCCAACAGTCCTAAATTACAACAGGTACTACTCTATTCAGTAGCACATTACCAACAAAAGGAAGCAAACTGACTATTTTTAAACCACCCTAAAGCAAAAGGAAATCCTGGATGTCCCCAAAGTCAGAAGGCCATAAGGCAAAACAAAACTAAAAATAACTAAATGTGCAAGGTCATATCTGATTAAAGAGAAAAATATTTATATAGATGGAAGAAAGACAACTCTCAGGAGAGCAGAGATAGGTATTGAACCCAGTCAAAAGCAACAAATGCTGCATCAGAGCAATCAAAGGCTCACTGGAGAGGGAGATGGTCGATAACTACAGTAGCAACAGCAAAACATTTTTTGAAACTTGGCTAGATGCCCAAGGGACATAAAGTACTCCTTAGATGTGTAGAAGGATTCTTCATAGCAGAATCAAATAAATGCCAACTTTTGCCAATTGACTCTGTCTATGTCCCTATCCAATGCGATATACCATTGGCTTCATACCCAAGTGCCAAACCAAATACTGACAAGAGTAGAGCTGCATGAACACAGCAGGCCAAGCAGCATCATAGGAGCAGGAAGGCTGACGTTTCGGGCCTAGACCTGGTCTCAAAACAGACACACTGTTGGAACGGATGGCAGAAGAACATACCAACACAAGAATACAAGAAATAAAAGGAGTAAACCCTATGATCTCTGTGTGTTCCATTATTCAATAAGATCATGGCTGATCCTGGACTTTAACTCCACTTTCCTGCCTCCCCATATCCCTTGACTATTTGCGAGACCAAAAATTTATTCCCAGTCTTAAGTCTGTATAACAAGGGAGCATCCAGTATCCTTTAGGGTAGAAAATTCCAAAAGTTCACAACCTTTTGAGTGAAGTAGTTCTCTCTATATTAAGATTATTTAGGAAACACATATAACCTAATGCTCAATAACACCCTACATGTCTGTGGAGTGAGTTAATGTTTCAAATCCAGGATAACTCTTCAAAACTCACATGTGATCACTCGACCTTAGCTAGAAGTCAGTGGCTAGAAGACAACGTTGAAGAATTTCTGTATAACCACCTGGATTGAATTAGTTAAAAATTCTTGTTATGTCTTCTTGAATGGTTCTGTCTTAATAACCTGTTTGAATCTGCTTAACAAAGTTATACATTTGGTGAATGAAGACAAATGACCAACACTTATACGCTTGGATTTTCATTAAGATTTTCATTAATAAGGTGCAACAAAATAAACTCTTAAAAGTTAGATTCTAGAAAAATCAGATGACAGATCTTGGGCTATATAAGGGATTAACTCCATTCTCATGGTCAGAAGGGTGCCACTGATGGTCCTGCTTCCATGTGGATACCAATTATTAAAAGGAAGCCAACATAAATATTCCTTTTAGCAAAATACTCTTTGCATTTGTCATTAAGAATCTACTTGGTAAAGACTTGTGCAATATTAGAACCTTGGATGAGAACAAAACAAATCGACATGCAATGGGAATATGGAGTTACTTTTGGCAAATGTTGCTTAATATTGATCAATCTACTTCTGTGCACATGCTAATAACGATCACACATATGCAACACAGTGCTCCATGTTAAAGTCTGTGTGGAAAAAATACAAAAGCCTGGATTTGGACCTTGAAGTCAGGTAACCAGGAAATTTCCTGGTTTACTGCATGCTTCAGGAGAAACTTACTCAAATGTCAGGGTCTTCAGGAGAAGGGGAGCACGTATGATATGGATTTGGATCCTCCATACCTGATACAGATTGGAGATGGCCACAAGGACTGCCGGATGCCTGGATGTGCTGTTTAAAAGGCCCACCTCAGTTCTCTAAAACTTTGTCCCAGCTGTTTGCTCATATTTTTAAGGCCCCCTATCCTTCACCCTCACATACCCAGACTTACCCCCACCAACTTATGTCACCACTCAACAACCCCTTATACCCTCTATACCAACTCATGCCTCCATTTCCATGGGCCCTTCTGCACTGGGTCAAACTCATGTCTCACCTCCCATGGTCCGTTAAACACTCCAATGTCAACTTATCCCCAACTAAAGATAACTCATGCCAATCCACCTGCCCGCATTTGCCCTTCTGCTCTTCAACATGGAAAAGCATAGGTACTTGTTTAAGTTACTCAAGAATAGGGCAAGGCAAGACATCAGAATGCTTATCATTTTGACATGGCTCATGAACATTTAGAACAAGCTGTCAGCTTCTGAGTGAGCATTGATATGCTGCAAGTATCCTGAAGGAAGCAGGAGGAATTCCTGAATATTGCCAACAACACCACAGTATTTATAAGTAGGTAGGCTACTGGTTTTATAACCTTCAACTTCACTGTGATATCATTTTGATAATGAGTGGGGGGGTGGGAAGGAGTTTTTCAAATGTTTCCCCAAAATTTTGGTTTAGTTTGATATCATCACCTCGGAGAAGCGCAAAGAAGATACAAGAGCTGCTGGGGAGGAGAGGGTTGAGGATTATGGCGTGTGGTTGCACAATATTAGCTCCTTAATTAGTCTTTTCCTGACAGTCATTTTTATAATCATTCACCTACAATGTAGGTAGTGGGTGGCAGGTACTATATTACGTAATGACACAGAAAACTCATGGAAACTCTCCTCAATTGGATGCACATCCCAGAGCATGATGGTGCCAGGCCTCTCCACAGTGAGTAGTTATAACCAGATACTATTCAAAAGAACATTTTTGACAGGAAATTAGTTTCAAAATATGATTTCACTTAATTAGCAGAGAAAACAATTTGATTTTTTTCACTTAAATGAAATCAAAGTACTATGGAAATAAAAACCCGAAAGAACTGCAGATGCTGTAAATCAGGAACAAAAGCAAAGTTCTGGAAAAGCTCAGCAGGTCTGGCAGCAACTGTGAAGGAAAGAAACAGAGTTAACGTTTCAGGTCTGGTGACCCTTCCTCGTAACCCGGAACGTTAACTCTTTTTTTCCTTCACAGATGCTGCCAGACCTGCTGAGCTTTTCCAGCAACTTTGTTTTTGTTCAAAGTACTATGAATCCTGGAGATCAGAAATAAAAACAAAATCCTCAAGAAATTCAGCAGATCTGGCAGCATGTGTGGACACAGAAACAGAGTTAATACTTTTAGTCAATATGGCTCTTCTTTGAAGTCAACAGCACAGCCTGTATCACAGCAATGAAGAACAGACTGCAATTTCACAATCCCCCATTAATCCTGAATTTTCACTCAGGTTCAGAAGAGGTAATAATGACAATGTTAACAGTTTATTATGAAGAGGTCAGCAAATTTGGGGCCAACATTTGAGTTGATTTATTATTGTCAGGTGTACTGAGTTACTGCGATAAGTGTTGTCTTACGTGCTTAGCAGGCAGATCATGCTATACAAGTGCATCAGGGTAAAAGAACAAAGTGCAGGATACAATGTTACAGCTGCCTTGCAATTCTATCTCCAACGTGCACTCCTAACTGATGGACCAACATCAGAACCTTGCAATTTCTCTATTTACAGTATTTTTAATATGTCTGATATACACATAGCCAGCAATATTTCATAGACAATAAGCCCCTTGTTTCTTTACATGTGAAATAACAACACTTGTTTTTCACATCTGACTTGCGCTACTAACCAGGAAAAGATTGATCTAGATAATTTCCTTGAAAAGTGACTTAAGTTTGAAAGTTAAGAACATCAACAATGGAAGTTTTAAAATTTTACGAAATTAAAAAGTCTAAAACAGTTAATATATCAGCATCAGATCAAGTTAAAGAAAGGTGCTGGTTATTCATTCCATCCTTACAGTAAATCTTCCAGTTGCACAATTCAAAATATTCCCTTAGCTTTGCAGCCTTCTGCCAGTAAATGGAATTAAATAGCTAAGGAACCTACATAAGGAGAACAGTGTGTGCAGTACACAAACATTACATTGCAGTTGGAGTTCTGATAACAGCCTTAGGTAAATTAAAGGATATATATAAAAATGAAGGAAAATGTATAGCAGGTTCACTAAATGTTGGCAAAGAACATAGTTATTTAGATTCTGAGTGGTTATGGCACATTAACTGTTGTCAAAGTATGTAGGAACCTGAAAGAACCCCTCATACAGAGTTATGAGGAGTTACAGGTACATTATCATAGATTCCCTCTATTGATTAGCAGTATAACAATAGGAGGGCACAGATTAATTATTGCAAATCCTCACATTACCCGATTATCACAAAAGAATTGGGAGCATAGAAATAGACCATTCAGCCCTTCAAGGCTATTCTACCACTCAATAGGATCATGGCTGCTCATCCAACTGACTACCCTTTCCCTCTTTCTCCCCAGATCCTTTGATCTTTTCAGTCCTAAGAAATACATCTATCTCCTTCTTGAAAACATTCAATGTTTTGGCCTCCGTCAGCTTGTGTGGCAGAGAATTCGACAGGCGTACCACTTTCTGGGTGAAGAAATCTCTTTTCAGCTCAGTCCTAAATTGCCAACGTCATATCCTTAGACAATGAACCCTGTTTCTGGGAAATCAGAAGTGACTTCTTAACACAGAAAACAGTACAGTGCGAATTTCTTTGTCTCAAATCTATTGTTGGAGTGAAGTCAAGGAACATGTTTCACAACCCAATTCATTCAAAATCAGGAACATAAAGAATTTTTGCAGCAAGGTGGTGATTGGGATTTGGTGAGAAAGGTTCCAAGAAGAAAATAAAGTGTAAATTTTACTAGTTGAATGGCATGTAATTTTGCAGAATTGACTGCTGCCAAAATTCCAAGAAGCCATTCCCACTTTGCACTCTTCACTTTGAATTCTTCATTTCTTTCATCACATTTGTGAATCTTCCCAAGTATTCAGGCCCACAGCTGCCTTCAGATTGCACTTCAGCACCATCTGGTGGCACGAATTAATATAACGTTATCAAAGCAAAAAAACAATTCCAGAGAACTTTTCTCTCATTGTACTGCTGATCTCAAAAATAATCAAGCCTTAGAATCAAGGAAATTGTGACACCATTAATGACCAGTATATTAAATGATGTGGTTAGTTTTCTTCACAAGTTAACTTATTCTTTCGGAAGTTCACGTACAGCTAAGGATTAGGGACTATTGTAACCGCCACAAATTATAATTTACCAATGAGTGTGTTAAATGTACATTTTAATTTCATAAAAGCCCTTAAATCCCATAACTACATCAGGCCTGAATTGTGTTTTTTACCCCCACATGGCCCTTTGGTTCACTTGTTAATAAAAGAAAAATAATGCAGATGCTGGAGATCTGAAGTAAAAACAAAGTGCTGGAGAAACTCAGCAGGTCTGGCAGCATAGGTGGAGAGAGAAACAGAGTGAACATTGAGTCCAATATGATTCTTCAACACAGACTCATTTTCCTTCAGGATGTTGTTGTACAGGAGTGCGGTAAATCAGATCAGTGTTGGGGGTGCTGATTAGACTAACCATAATATTAAGTGCAACCTCATAGTTATGCCTGCCATAATATTACACTTGTGTTTGCACAGCATAAACAAAAGTATGTTAGGGTGTTAAACAGCCAGTACTCAAAACTGAACTCCACATACCAGGATGCTAATTGGATCTGTAATCCCCATTTCATTTACTTAGCCAAGATCATGATGAATGGACCTTACAATTGGAGGATAATATGACGAGCTGTGAAATCTGTGCAGGCACATGCCACAGCCAAGCAGTTCCAGAAACACTTTGCAGATTGACTGAAATGCTGAACTATGAAATTTATGCAATGGCCTGAAATAAAGAGACCTTCATCTTGGGTTCTTCAATTCCATCCATCATAGCACAGGAAGTCACCATTTAGCTTACTGTGTCTTGGCCAGTTCATCGGCTCACCATCTATACCACGTCGCATTTCAATTGTCATCATTTTACATATTTATTCAGCTCCATGTTAAAATAATTTTCTTGTACCACCAATTCTGGTAAGGAATTCCAACCCTCTACATCAAAACATTTCATTCAACCTTTATTCTCATTGGATTGGTGATGCTTATACATTTACACCCTCTCTCTAGTTGCTGAATCATTGGGCTGTGGAAATACTTATCCCCCTCATTTACTCTTTCATAAGTCTGTCAAAGTTTTCAAAGACTTTATTAGATCTCTTCTTTGTTTGCAGTCCAAACACTTCATTATTTTAAACAGCACGATTAAATCTCCTCTTTGCCTTCTCTGCTCCTAGATGGATTAACCCAACTTCTCCAATCTCACCATGTAACTGTAATTCCTCATCTTTGGAATCTTTCTAGTAAATCCCATCTGTACTTTGCATAAATTGTTCATATCCTTCCTGAAATGTGGTGCCCCAAATTGTTCACAGTCACCCATTGGAGCTGAACAAGTGTTTCAAAGCTGTTGGTTATAACTTCCTGGCTTGAGTGTTCTATGCTGTTATTTAGAAAGCCCAGAATCCCATTACTTTATTCGAATATCCCATCATCTGCAAGGATTATTGCACAGCACCACTAGGACCTTTCTTTTGTTGCTGTAATTCCTTTATTGTTAAACTACTTCAAGTGTATTAACCCTCTTTGTTCTTCCAAAAGGTATAATTGCATAATTTCCGTATTGAATTTCAACTGCCTCGTGTCTGCTATTTCACCA
The DNA here is from genome assembly GCF_021869965.1 of Rhincodon typus. Classification (NCBI taxonomy): domain Eukaryota; kingdom Metazoa; phylum Chordata; class Chondrichthyes; order Orectolobiformes; family Rhincodontidae; genus Rhincodon; species Rhincodon typus. Next base: position 46,016,320 of record NC_063336.1, read on the forward strand.
CACTTCTTTGTTCTCCTGAATTCCACTACCATCTTCCTCACATTTACAATATGTAATTATTGCATGTTTTCTGCAACCTTTTAAAATACCCCCTGTACACACAAATCTATATCATTAATATATACCATTATGATCAGTGAGTCTCTGGGGAATGTCACTACCATTCCCTTTAGTCTGAACTACAACATTCATCAGTACTATCTGCTTTCTCTCCTCATTTTTATATTCACGCTGTCGGCTACTCTTTAATCCCACGTTTTCTAACTAGTCATTTCTTACTAGTCACCACTATAAGAAACATAAACTGACAAAATAATTAATAGTTAGAGGAGGACAGGGTAAGAGAAAAAAAAGACAGTAATCATGGCTTGCTGATTATTCAACCTCAACGGTGGACATAGTTAGCATGATTTTTGAGTTTCAGTGACTCAAAACATTTTCCTCAAATCCCCTCTAAACTTCCTGTCTTTCACACTAAATTATGCCCCTTTTTTATTGACCCTTCCACTAAGGGGAACAGCTGCTTCATACTCACTCTGTCCACGTACTTATACAATTTGACGGGCCCCCCCCCGCATCCTTCTTTGCTCTAAAGAAAATGACCTGAACGTAATTGAACTCTTTTCATGGTTAAAATGCTCCATCTCAGGTAACATCCTGGTGAATCTCCTCTGTGCTCCCTCCAGTGGAATCACATCCTTTCAACAGAATAGTGCCCAGGATGGCACTTGAGTATCTCAGTCGGAGAGTTAGGAAGCACAATACAGTATGGTTCTCTCACCAGGAAGATGTGCTGAAGAAATCTGAGAACAGATCAAGATAAAACCAGGAAATGGTCTCCAATTTATCCACAGCAGTCTGGATAAAGGATGTTGCAGAGCTCGAAGTTGCCCCAGGGCAGTACCAGAAAAACACAGTCAGTCAGTCAGTGAACAAGTCAGCTCAGATTTCCGAGATTAGGTCACGTAATAGGATAACATATTTACAGGATAATGTTGTCAACTCAGGAGAAAAGGAGAGTAAATGACAGCAAACTCATGAAAGGAAATCAGACAGAGAACGCAAGTGGAGAGGTAGAGGCTCTTGTGGTTCTTCAAGCATGGTTAAATATATCTTCAGGTCTCTTGTTCTTCAGTGGTGATGTCCCTACTTCTGGGCCAGGAGGCCCAGTGTCATGTCCCATCTGCTCCAGAGGTACGTAATAACGTCACTGGACAGGTTGATTAGGAAATATCTAAAAATGGAGAGGGGGGAGGGGGATTAAATTTTGGGTGAGAGGATGAGGCTCATGGCTATTCCGTCAACTAGCTCAAAGAATACAATATAGATTCTGAATTGGAACCATTCAAGACAGAACCACCCGACATTGACCTAGGCACTAGAAAAGATAGCAAAAAACAGTCCTACTAACACTGCAAAGTCCTCCTTACTACCATGTGGGGGCTCATGACTATGTCCCAGACACCACTATCAAAATCCCTGGACATGTCCTGTTCCACCGGCAGAGGTAGTAGCACAGTGGTATACAGTTGGAAGGCAGATGCCCTGGGAGTCCTCAACATTGACTCTGGATCCCATGAGGTTTCATGGCTTCAGGTTTTACATGGGCAAGGAAACCTCCTGCTGATTACCACATACAGTCCTCACTTGGCTGGTGAATCAGTACTCCATATTGAGCAACACTTAGAGGAATCATTGAGTGTGTCAAGGACAAAATCTACTCTGGGTGGGACATTTCAATGTCCACCACCAAGAGTTGCTTGGCAGCAGTATTACTGATCGAGCTGGTCAGGTCCTGAAGGACAAAGCTGCTAGACTGGGTCTGCGGCAGGTGGTGAGGGAACCAAAAAGATGGGAAAAACATACATGACCTCATTCTAACCAATCTACTGACTGCAGATGCATCTGTCCATCACAGTATCGGTAAGAGTACCCGCCTCACAATCCTTGTGGAGACAAAGTCCTGCCTTCACGTGGAGAATACCCTACGTCATGTTGTGTGGCACCATCAACATGCTAAATGGGACAGACAATTAGTTCCAGCAACTCAAGACTGGGCATCCATGAGACACTGTGGGCCATCAACAGCAGCAGAACTGTACTCGAGCACAATCTACAAACTCACGGCCCAGCATATCTCCCACTCAACTATTACCATCAAGGGGATCAACCAATGACCAGTAAGATAGCAGCACAGTAGGACACTCCAACTGGAGCTTGTCCGCTCCACCCATTCTTTTTCATTTTTTTCCTTCCTATTTTTCTCCCGTCTGTGTTTTTCCTTCAGCGTCCAAAGCAGGAACACCAGCGACCAGCAGCCTGGTGCAGGGGCAGGGGCAGAGGGCCAGTGCAGAGCAGGACAGCAGCCAGTGAACAGGGCACACCCCCCCCCCCCACCCCGTGCTGGTCTGCTGCTCAGAGCCTTCGGAGAGAGACTGTGATGTTTATCTTTTTAAACTTTGCTTCTTGTTTTTCTGACCTATGTCAGTATGTGAGTATGACTGTGTATCGATGAAATTGAACTTTTTTTCTTCATTTCTCGATTCTGTAACTAAGGATTGTACCTAGGTACTCTGCACCTAAGATGGCACAGTATGTTGGTGACATTGTTACACTGTAACTAATCTTGTAACTGAAGAAGCTGTGCCTAGGTACCTTTGTACCTAATCTGGCGCCGTAAGTGATGACTTATAAACTTTTAACTGTACTCATTTGAGTATGTGACAATGAAGCTAATTCAATTCAATTCAATTCAATTCAATTCAGTGGAGAGTGCAGGAGCAGCACCAGGGTATACCTAAAAATGTGGTGTCAACCTAGTGAAGCTATCAAACAGGGCTACTTGCATAACAAACAGCATAAGCAGCAAAGGATAGACAGAGCTAAGCAATCCCACAACCAAACAGATCATATCTGTAGTCCTGCCACATCCCATCATGAATGGTAGTGGACAATTAAACAACTCACTGGAGGAAGAGATTTCACCAATATCCTTATCCTCAAATGATGAAAGCAGATTGATCAGTGCAAAATCTAAGGCTGAAGCATTCGCAGCAATTTTCAACCATAAGTGCAAAATGGGTGATCCATCTCGGCCTCCTCCAGTGTTCTGCAACATCACGGATGCCAGTTTTCAGCAAATTCATTTCAGTCCACACGATATGATATGACACGAAACAGCTGGAGGCACTGGATAAGGCAAAGGCTATGGGACCAGACAACATTCCGACAACAGCACTGTACTCCAGAAAGTGCCGCTCCCCCAGTCAACCTGTTCCAGTACAATTACAACACTGGCTTCCACCTGACAATGTGGAATATTGCCCAGGTATGTCCTGTATAAAAAAAAAGAACAAATCCAACCCAGCTAATTACACCCCACCCCCCCCACCAAAACCCATCAGTTTACTCTCAATTATCAGTAAAGTGATGGAAGGTGTCATCAACAGTGACATCAAGCAGCACCTGCTCAGCAATAACCTGCTCAGTGACACCCAGTTTGGGTTCTATTGGAGGTACTCAGCTCCTGACTTCACTACAGCCTTGGTTCAAACATGGACAAAAGAGAGGAGGTGAATCTGATAGCCTTCAAGATCAAAGAGCCCTGACAAAACAGGAATCAATGGGAATAAGGGGGTATAACTTCTGCTAGGTGGAGTCATACCTGACATATAGGAAGATGGTTGTGGTTGTCGGAAGTCATTCACCTCAGCTCCAGGACATTTCTGCAGGAGTTCCTCAGGGTAGTGTCCTAGGCCCAACCATCTTCAGCTGCTTCAATGATCTTCCTCCATTCTAAAGTTTGAAGTGGGGCATTCACCAATGATTGCATAATTTTCAGCACAATTTGTGATTCCTCAGATACTGAAGCAGTGCATGTTCAAATGCAACAAGGTCTGGACAATATCCAGGTTTGGGCTGACAGGTGGCAAGTAGCATTTGCGCCATACAATTGCCAGGCTATGATCATCACCAATAAGAGACAATCTTGACACTCAATGGTATTACCGTCACTGAATCCCCTACTGTGAACATCCTGGGGGTTACCATTGATGAAAAATTCAACTGGACTCACTACATAAACAATGTGGGTACAGAGCAGGCCAGCGCAAGGAATACCGCAGCAAATAGCTCACCTCCTGACACCAAAGCCTATCCACATCTACAAGGCACCGGTCTGGAGTGCGATGGATACTTCACAGGTGTCTGGATGAGTGCTCAACACTATCCAGGACATAGCAGTCCACATTATTGGCACCACATCCACAAACATCCACTCCCTCCAGCACCGATGCTCAGTAGCAGCAGTGTGTACTATCTACGAGATACATTGTAGAAATTTGACAAAGATCCTTTGACAGCACCTTCCAAACTCACAACCACTTCCAATCTGCAATGTAAGGGTTGTAGATACATGGGAACCACATAACTTGCAAGATCTCCTCCAAGCCACTCACCATTCTGATTTGGAAACGTATTTCCATTCCTTCATTGTCACTGGGCAAAATCCAGGAATTCACTCTTTCAGCGCATTGTTAGTCTACCCACTGCACATGGACTGTGTCAATTGAAGAAGGCAGCTCACCACCACCTTCGCAGGGGAACTAAGGACAGGCAATAAATGATCAGTGATGCCCTTGCCCCACGAGTGAATAGAAAAAGGGTGGCAATCTGTATGTAAAGCCAGAGTACATTCATAGTGTGTTTAATGAGTATTTCATGTCTGTCTTTACTCAAGAATAAAAGAATACAAGTACAGGATTCAAGAAGATGGACTGGGGTTCTTGAGCAGATTGATATAAGAAGCAAGGAGGTAGTGGAGGTTTTAGCAAATTTAAAGTTGGACAAATCCCCAGGTTTGTATGAATTATATCCCAAGTTCTGTGGAAGTGAGGGAGGAAATTAGAGAGGCCCAACCCAAATGCTTACATAGTCTCTGGCCACAGGACTGGAGGACAGCTAATGTAGTTCTACTTTACAAGTAGGATGCTCGAGATAGTCCAAGGAACTATACACCAGTGAGTCTGACATCATTGGGAGAGAAACTATTGGAAAAAGTAGTGAAGAAAATTAATCTCCATTTAGAGAGGCAAGGTTTGATCATGGCTTTGTCAAACTGAGGTCACACTTAACAAATATGGTTATAATTTTTTGAGGATGTGACAAATTATTTGAATGAGAGTAGGGTAATTGACATAGATGGGTTTAACCATGATAAATGAGAGGTGATATACCCTGGAGGAAGGAGCAAGACAATAGAGTTCTCAATAAATGGAAGGACACAAGGAAGCTCAAAGGAAGACAGAGACCATGGGGTGCTTGCCCACAGATCCCTGAAGGTGGCAGGACAGATTAATGGTGTTGTTAAGAAGGCAGATGGCGTGTTTGCCTTCATTAGTCATGGAATAGATTCTAAAAGCAGGGAGGTCTATTAGAGCTGTACAGAGCTTTTTCAGGCTATAGCTGTAGTACTGTGTGTCGTTCTTGTCACCACACTACAGAATGAATATGAATGCACAGGATGGGGAGCAAAGGAGATTCACCAGCATGTTCCCAAGGATTGAACATTTCAGCTATGGAGAGAGACTAGATAAACTCAAGTTGTTTTCTTTAGAGCAGAGAAGATTGAGGAGGCATCTGATAGAGATGTGTAAGATTATGAGGAGCTTGACAGGGTAGATAGAATGCAGCTGTTCCCCTTAATGGAAGAGTCGATAACAAGGAGGCATTATTTTAAAGTGAAATGTAGGATGTTTAGTGTAGATTTGTGGATAATCCTTTTTTTTAAAACCTAGAGAATGCTGCAGGTCTGGAATGCACTGCCTGGGATCGTAATTGGGGCAAAACACCTCACAATCTTTGAAAGCAACTTGGACGAGCACTTGAAGTATCATAACATACCAGGTTATGAGCCTAATGAGGGAAAGTGTGAGTAGCCATGTATTTTTGGTGCAGACTTGATGGGCTGAAAGGCCTCTTCTGTACTATATTCTATTGTCCTTCACTGCCCTTACCTGATGTGGCCGACATGTGACTCCAGACCCACCACATTGTGGTTGACCCTCGACTGCCTTCTGATTTGGCCTTAGCAAGCCACTCAGTTCAAAGAATAATTAGGGACGGAAAAAATTACTGGTCTTGCTGGAATATCTACATCACTTGAAAGAATAAAATAAACTGACCAGGGAATCGCTTGCAACTTCAAAACAGAAACGTTCACATTGAGTAGGATCTGCTGATTTAGTTAGACGAAGCCCTTAGCCATAAGGAGAGGCAGTGATCATATTGCATTATGTGGAATGCTACAAAGTTGTTCAGTTGCTAATTCTGCAGAGGACAGCAGTATTTCATGCACTGCTTTTCAAAAGAAGGGTCAAGCTATAAATTGAAATTGATACAATCGAAGAAGCAATCAAGACCTTGAAGCACCACTTAACTGAACTGCGATGTCAGAGGACTGAGGTATCATGTACAAACTGGAATAGAAGCAGTTAATTCTGAACCAGATTCTAAGTGATTGCTGGACAAGGACTGGGAAAACACAGATTCATTGATGTTAGGAAGAATTTCTTTGCACAACCGGTGATTGATACCTGGAATCATCTTCCAGATAGGAATGTGGATGCCATGTTGAGAAGGCAGGGTTTTTCTTTAATTGAGAGATGAGCCAGATCAAATATACTCCTTTCTTTCTATTTTGTACGCATTCAGCTTTTAACTTGTCAGCTATTACGTTCATAGCCAAAAATGACTGATTTCAATCCTGCCTTCTTCGATCAACCATTCAATTGTTGTCTCAAGCCTACTTCAGACAGCCTGCTGTTTGATTCAATATAGCGCTTAAGCAACCTTCAGCGATTAAGAGAGTTAGATATTTATTGACCTTGCACTGCAGTTTCCCACAAAATAATGTCTCTGAAGTTTCACAAGGCTATTGGTTCAGAGTAAATGTGGCTGCTATAGGTTTTTGATTTTAAAAGGAAGTAATAGGATACTCAAGAATGTTCCTTCATTCCCTCAACAAAGACAAATGCTGATTGATACTGTTGGTCATTTGTAATACTTAGGCCACAAAATTGGACCAAATTCAAAAAAAAAAGGTCACAAAGTTCTCTGACGAAGGATTAGAGACCATGGTGGTTAGGAAGAGAGAGTTCTCTATCCACAAGGAAAATGGACCCTCCAGACAGACACTATGAAAGCAGTGGAAACAAATATCCATCAATGTCAATACCAGCGTTGCAGCCTTGGGGGCCTGGATACTGTGCTGTTATGAATTTTAATGACTTCACAAGACTAATCAACATCAAGGAAGGCATCTTCAAAGCAATTTCCTCATAACTGAACCCCTAGTCTGATAAAACTCCCTCTTCATTCACCAAAGTATCACTTCATACTGCTACCAGCCTCTGAATAATTTCCCATGATTTGCAAACAAAACCAGCCCTTCAACCATGATCAAGCAGATTACCAGACACAATGGTGCACAGCTTCAGCGATCAGCAGCAGCTAACTGGAAGAAGACAGCGAAAGCACTGTGTCCTCACTCAGATGGGAGGAGGCAGTGCGTACCACAACTGGAGTAGCCATCACTGGAGCCATTGCCAGCGTGGAGCTGGAACCAATAAAACCACATGATATGTTCATATATAATACTCCTTCTAGGGCGACGCACAGAAAAAAAAACTGGTATTTGCCCAGAACTTGGAGCCAATTCATTCAGCACGGGGAAAGTAGCCACATAATTTGTGGGCTCCATATGGAATACCTGACGGATGATGTCTCAGGGACGAGAGGGAGAGGGAGACATTTTGGTCCCCTGCCTGAACTGAACGGTGCTGAAAAGATTTTTGACATGAGCCAGTTTGTGTGGTTGTGTGGCATTAATAAGTGACAATGACATTTTAAACAAACTAGTAAACATTAAAAACATAACGCATAAAGGGATAGAGAAAAATAAAAAAGACTAGCAAATTATGTTAACTAAGTGCAGTTGAAGATCCAGTCCCGGCACAAAACGTGATCCAAACAGTATTTTTTGTTCCACTAGAATTGACCATTCCCTGTTGGGTATTACTGTACACTCACTAATGACTCAGAGGGGCTGTCTATCCTTTGTTTTTAAGGATCTTCTTTACAGCAATTTATTTGTAAGTTAATGCAAAATACCAGGCAAAGCATTTCATACAAAACTACAAGAACACAAGAGAAACAGCAGGAGAAGACCTGAGACAACAAGGTGCAGGGCTGGATGAACACAGCAGGCCAAGCAGCATCATAGGAGCAGAGAGGCTGACGTTTCGGGCCTAGACCCTTCATCAGAAAAGGGGGAGGGGAAGGGGGTTCTGAAATAAATAGGGAGAGAGTGGGAGGCGGATAGAAGAGGGATAGAGGAGAGGATAGGTGGAGAGGAAACAAACAGGTCGAAGAGGCGGGGATGGGGCCAGGAAAGGTGAGTGTAGGTAGGGAGTTAGGAAGGGGATAGGTCAGTCCAGGGAGGACGGACAGGTCAAGGGGGCGGGATGAGGTTGGTCGGTAGGAGATGGAGGTGCGGCTTGGGGTGGGAGGAGGGGATAGGTGGGAGGAAGAACAGGTTAGGGAGGCAGGGACGAGTTGGACTGGTTTTGGGATGCGGTGGGGGGAGGGGAGATTTTGAAACTTGTGAAATCCACATTGATACCATTGGGCTGCAGGGTTCCCAAGCGGAATATGAGTTGCTGTTCCTGCAACCTTCGGGTGGCATCGTTGTGGCACTGCAGGAGGCCCAGGATGGACATGTCGTCTGAGGAATGGGAGGGGGAGTTGAAATGGTTCGCGACTGGGAGGTGCAGTTGTTTGTTGCGAACCGAGCGTAGGTGTTCTGCAAAGCGGTCCCCGAGTCTCCGCTTGGTTTCCCCGATGTAGAGGAAGCCACACCGGGTACAGCGGATGCAGTATACCACATTGGCAGATGTGCAGGTGAACATCTGCTTGATGTGGAAAGTCTTCTTGGGGCCTGGGATGGGGGTGAGGGAGGAGGTATGGGGGCAGGTGTAGCACTTCCTGCGGTTGCAGGGAAAAGTGCCGGGTGTGGTGGAGCTGGAGGGGAGTGTGGAGCGGACAAGGGAGTCACGGAGAGAGTTGTCCCTCCGGAAAGCAGATAAGGGTGGGGAGGGAAAGATGTCTTTGGTGGTGGGGTCGGATTGCAGATGGCGGAAGTGTCGGAGGATGATGCGTTGGATCCGGAGGTTGGTGGGGTGGTACGTGAGGACGAGGGGGATTCTTTTTTGGTTTTTATTGCGTGGACGGGGTGTGAGGGATGAGGTGCGGGAGATGTGGGAGACACGGTTGAGGGCGTTCTCGACCACCGAGGAGGGGAAGTTACGGTCCTTGAAAAACGAGGACAACTGAGATGTACGGGAGTGGAATGCCTCATCCTGGGAGCAGATGCGGCGGAGGCGAAGGAATTGGGAATAGGGGATAGCATTTTTGCAGGAAGGTGGGTGGGAGGAGGAGTATTCTAGGTAGCTGTGGGAGTCGGTGGGCTTGAAATGAATATCGGCTTCGAGGTGGTTGCCCGATATGGAGACAGAGAGGTCCAGGAAGGGGAGAGAGGTGTTAGAGATGGTCCAGGTAAATTTAAGGTTGGGGTGGAAGGTGTTAGTGAAGTTCCAGGAAGGGGAGATGGCCCATTCAGCCTGTTGTACCATTCAACATGGTCATGCCTTATCTTGGGCTTCAACTCTACCTTCCACCTCACTCCTTACACACTGCCTCCTCCATCTGAGTGAGGATACAGAGCTATGCCTGTCTTCTTCCAGTTAGCTGCTGCTGATCGCTGAAGCTGTGCACCATCGTGTCCGGTAAACTGCTTGATCATGGTTGAAGGGCTGGTTTTGTTTGCAAATCATCGGAAATTATTCTGAGGCTGGCAGCAGTGCGATTTCCTGATAAGTCAAAAATCTGTTAAATATATTTAGGGCTGAGATAGACAACGAATCCTTTGGGTTAGAGAATTTTGAATACTCTCAAAGTTTTAATTTAAGTAATTTTTCATCTCAGTCTCCAATGATCTTGAGACTGTGTGAATCTATTTCAGATTCCCCAAGCAATGAAAACAATTCCTCACTGCATCCCTATCAGACCATCTAAGAATCTTAGGGACATAAACACAAGTGTTAATGTTTTAAATTCAGTGAATCTTCATCAGAACTTCTTGAAAGTTTCAGTGAAAAATCGTGTGTCATTCTTCTCAATTCCAGAAATTTACTCAGTCTCTCATTATAGAGCAACCCCGTCATCTCTGAGACTAACTTTGAGAATATTCATGACATAATCAACCATAAGGCAGCATTTAGTGTGCTTGCCTTCATTGCATAGACCTTTGAGTAGAAGAATTGGAACCTCATGTTGATGTTGTACAGGACACTGGTGAGGCCTCTTCTGGAGTACAGTGCACAGTTCTGGCCGCTCTGTTATAGGAAGGATATTATTAAACTGGAAAGGGTTCAAAAGAGATTTACCAGGATATTGCCGGGACTGGAGAGTTTAAGTTACTAGGTGAGGCTGGATAGTTTGGGATTTTTTTTTCCCACTGGAGCGTAGGAGGTTGAGAGGTGACCTTGAGGTTATAAAATCATGAGAGGCATAGATAAGGTGAATAGCAAAGATCTATTCCCTAAGGTGGGGGAATTCAAAACTTAGAGGCATATTTTTAAGGTACGAGAATAAAAGATTTAAAAGGACACGAGGGGCAACTTTTTTTTTTAAAACACAGAGCGGTTTGTGTGTGGAATGAACTGCCAGAGAGTGGTGGATGCAAATACGGTTACAACTTTTAAAAGACATTTGGATCAGTTCATGAATAGGAAAGATTTGGAGGGATATGGGCCAAACACAGGCAGGTGGAAATAATTTAGTTTAGGAACATATTTGGCGTGGACTGGTTGGACCAAAGGGTCCGTTTCTGTGCTGTGTGACTCGATATGAATAAGCTTCACAAGGACATAGACAAATTAGTAGATTAAGCATATGTATGCCAATGAAATTGTTTCAGTTGGTAACACAACTGTCACTGAAACTAGAAGATTGAATTCAAGTCCAATATCAACCAAGTGGCCTAAACTGGTACTTTTCTGTGGTACTGAGCAATCCTGCAATGGTGGTTGTGTCAACTGCCTGATGAGATATTATGATATTTTCTCATCAACCTGTTCAGAGGTGTTATGACATACTCTAGAACAGGTGGGACTTTAATCTTGGATTCCTGGCTGAAAGGTAGGGGCATTACCATTACACCACAAGAGCCTTTTGAGGACATATCAAATCAAATCACGTGTCCAGTTTGTTGTAAATGATACTTTGGCATAAGTTAAAGAACAGAGACATCTCCTAGACTCCAAGACAGCATTTACCCCTTAAACCAATACCACTAAAACAAATCAACTGCTTTTCATCGTAATGCTGTTAGTGTGATCTTGCTATACACAATCTAGTTACAATATCTGTCAACATTACAACACTGAACCAGAGGAAGAGGGTCACTTAAGAACTCAAATACACAAATCCTTAGAGTTGGAAAGAAATACTAATAAAGCTGTAATGATTTGTATTGATTTGTATTGTATGTTGCACTGTACTGCACTGATACATTGAGCACAAAAGCAAAGAGATAATCCTAAATCTATCAAAGCATTGGTTTTGCACTGGTTAGAAAATCAGGGGTGAAGTTTTCCCATTTTAGCTAAAGTATTTTGTCTAGTGAGATTCATGGCATCCTCTCCACAATAGCTTGGGGAAATTATTCTTTCAAACTTTTCTGCTCTTCACCTCATTAATTACGAAATCAAACACTTTAGTGCTCTTCTCAGAGAATCACACAGCTGGAGAGGCAGAATTGCTCACCATAGTCGGGATCTTTGGGGTTTGTAAACCTGGTGCCATGTGTGAAGTTTGGCTACACAACACTTCGGACACTGCAAGCCAAGAAGTGTACTGTAGACTGTACTGTTCAGCTGTTATCACCAAGGACTTGACTCAGATGAAAAAAAAAGCTTGCTTCCCATTTCTAGAGAGGACCTGGAGGTGTTCATGGCTGAGGTGGGACAGCAGGGCAGTCCTTTCTCCTGCAGATCACCACAGGCCACACAACAGACCAAGCCAACCTTAGGACAAAATGCAGCCTGGGTTAGTGCTGTCCCCTGCTGGAGCAAACACCCATCAGTGCAGGAAAAAAGAGCCAATGATCTCCAAGATCCCCAAAAGTAAGTGCCACCACCTTCTCTCTGCTACTTCACAATTTCAGGACAGCCACATGCATTTCCTTTTTCACTGCATGTGCCTCTCACCCAGGTTCATGAACTATTTCATGCATCATGTCCACCTCAGCCTCCCAAACCTATCTACTCTCAATGCTTCCTGCTTACCTACTGGGAGCACCACACCACCTCTCCAGCTTGTGCATCACCACTAACTATTCCTACATCCAATTCCATCATACTCAATCCCTATCTTTGTCTCATAGCAGGAAAAACTGGCCCAGTCCCAAGACGGATGTTTCTATAACACCCTGTCCTTGGGTGACCTACTTGGATTGGCCACACTTCACCAGCTAGCCTGATCATGGCCCAATGCCTGAACTCTGTTTGTCCAAGCACCTGCAAAACTAGCCAACTCCCTGGATTGCAATCAGAATGACTATGGTAGTACTCCAACAGTTTGTGGTACCCTTGAGCCCACTCAGGCCTCTCCCCTTCAACTTTCACACATGGTCTTTTGCTTGAAGTACCGTGTACATTTGCTGCATTAAGTTGCTAGCACATGTTGAATCTGTGACACTGACATAGCAGAGTGCTGCACAGCACCATGTCCACCCCATTGGCCTGTCAGTGCTCTCCACCATGACAACTGCTCGCTTCACCTTCTGCACTCAAAAGCAATGAAAGCCACAGGGGCTGGCAGCCTATAACTGAGTACCAAAGACCTTGTGAGCTAGGAACACGATGAGTCAAACAGAGGCTGGCTAAGTCATTGTTGCACTCAGCGAGAGTGCACCAAGAAAGAAGTAGACAGAGGCTGCCAGCATAAGGCAAGTGAGTACTAAGAAAGCAAACCAAAAGATACTAGATGCATCCAATACAGGTGCATAAGACGTGTGCATGTCCCTGTGGGCAAAGCATACAAGTCATCAGTGTCCCTGACTTAAAAGGAGAGTTGAGCAGCTGAAATGATTTGAGCGTCAGTCAGCTAGCAAAGGTGGGTGAGGTGGTGAAGCCTGGGGTTTGTCAATGTTGACTTAGCTGACAAAGGGTTTAGGAGGATAGTGGCCATGGAGCATTCTGGAACATTGTTGTGAAGAAGTATTTGTGCGAATGCCAAGACAAGCATTGGGTTATGTGCGGCTGCCAGGTATTTACTCCAATTTACATGTCAGGAATTTTTGCCATCCGGTTTCACAGGGAAAGACAAAATTGGAAGTGGCATATGGGCTATTGACTCAGGTAAGGGAAGAATACCTCGGGTGCTTGCAAAATTTTTTGCTTCTTCTCTGGCCACAGGAGAGGTGACAGAGGGCTGGAGGACAGCCAATGTGGTACCATTATTCAGAAGGGCGCAAGAGATAAACCAGGAAACTACAAGCCGTTCTAACCTTGGTGGTGGGGATTCTATTAAAAACAATTCTGAGGGACAGAATAAATTTGTATTTGGAGAGGCAGGGATTAATCAAGAACAGTCAGCATGATTTTGTTAAGGGGAAGTCACGCCTTACCAACTTGGTTGAACTTTTCAAAGAAACAACCAGGTGTGAAGACGAGGGCAATGCATTTGACGTAGTCCTCAGGAAGGCCTTTGATAAGGTCATGCATGGGAGGCTGGTAATAAAGGTGAGAGCCCAAGAGATCCAAGGAAATTTGACAAGTTGGATCCACAATTGGCTGAGTGACTGGATGCAGACAGTGATGATTGAGGAACATTTTTCAGACTGGATGTCTGTGTCCAGTGGGCTCCCACAGGGGTCAGTGTTGGAGCCCTACCTGTTTATGTTTTATGTAAATGACTTAGATCTGAGTGTAGGACAGTTGATCAGTAAGTTCGCAGATGTGTTAAATAGTCAGGAGTATAGTCCTTGTCTACAAGAGGATATAGACGGGCTGGTCAGGTGGGCTGATCGGTGAAAAATGAAATTCAATCTGGATAAATGTTAGGTGATGCATTTGGGCAGGACAAAGAAGGCAAAGGAATACATGAGGAACAGTAGGACCCTAGGAAGTGTTCAGAATCAGAGGCACCTTGGTGTACATGCCCTCCTTAAGGTATTAGAACAAATGGATGAAAAAGTCAAGAAGGAATATGGTATACTTGCCATTGTTAGTCAGGCATAGAGTTTAAGAACAGGGAGGTTATGCTGGAACTGTATAGAACATTAGGTAGGCTACAGCTAGAGTGCTGTGCAGTGTCTGAAATCCATATTATAGGAGTGATGTGTCTGCACTGGACAGGGTGCAAAGGAGATATACCAGGATTTTCCATGGACTGGAGAATTTCAGTTTGAAGAGAGATTGGACAGACTGCAGATATTTCCTTAGAGTAGAGGAAATTGTGAGGTGATATGACTGAGATCTATTAAATGATAAGGTACATAGATAGGGTAGACTGAAAGGAACTTTTCCCCTTGACGGAGAGATCAATGACAGAGGGCATGGATTTGAGGTAAGGGCCAGAAGGTTTAGAGGTGACATGAGGAAAAACTTTCCACCTGGAGGAAGTGGTGGGAACCTGGAACTTTCTGCCTGTGAGGCTGGTAGAGGCAGAAACCTGTATAACGTTTAAGTATACAGTTGTGCACTTACGACGCTAAGGCATACAAGACTATAGGCCAAGAGCTGGAAAATGGGATTAGATTAATTAGGTGGTTGTTATTTATCAGTGCAGACACAATAGCCTGAAGGGCCTTATGCTGGCCTGTAGATCTCTATGATTCGATGATTGTTTTTAAAGGAAGGTATTTTGGGGCTTTGATGAGGTGCAAATATGTGGAAGTAAGGCAATTCCTGTTCAATGGTGAAAATTTGAAGCCACCATTTAAGGACGAGAAATTAGAAGTTTATCAGCAAAGGTTCTGAATTTTTTCATTCTTTCCACATTTTCTCACCATTGTTCTTGCCACATCAGCAAAGGAAAATTCACATTGTGACCCACTTTTGGAAGGTTATCAAAGTCAACAGAGATCATTTGGATATCAGGCAGAGGAGATTTTAATTACAGAGAAAGATTGCACAGAAACCATTGTTCTTGCCATTACTTTAGAGGAATAAAAAGGGCCCTTCAAAATTATGAAGTGTTCCTATCTGTCAAATAGTGACGAACTATTTCCACTGAAAGATGAGTCCATGACCAGAGTACATAAATTTGTGATTCCCAAAATACCAAATATGAATGCATAAGGAATTCCGATTATGCAGAGATGACAAGAACTGCAGATACTTGAGTCAGAGACAACACAGTGTGGAGCTGGAGGAACACAGCAGGCCAGGCAGCATCAGAGGAGCAGGAAAGCTGACGTTTCGGTTTGGGACCCAGCTCCACACTGTGTTGTCTCTGATTATGCAGAGTATATGGAATGCTGTACTCCTACTTAAATCCATAACAGAACAACGTACATCTCCAAATTCTGGAAATTGAAATAATTGTAGGCATTATAGCCCTTGTAAAACTGGAACATTCTGTACAGCAATTAAAGCCTTTTGGTGATTTTGCTGAATGCCCCAGTACTACAGCCATAGATTGGGAATCAGGTAAGTTGGGCAGCTGGCTGAAAAAGAAAAATACAATTGCCACAGTACTCTTGTTCATTATAATCCCTAATTCAATGCAAGTTTTTGTAAATGGTTGCAATTGCCTGTTTTGTTTTGTTGAAAATGTGCTTCAAACTTGACATGTCCACTGGAAACAGTCACTGAAGGAAAAGTGTGTTTTATTCATTGGAATGACAGATATTTCAAAGTGTACTGTAACACCTATTATTAGTGATTTTATTAATCACTGAGCTTTTTCTCTGTTACATAGTCTATAGCTTTTGTCTTCTCCCTTCTTTTTGCCACTTTTATCTTTTGCCAAATTCAATTTTGCTTTCCACAAGAAAATATCAGAGTGGGTCTTGCATCAAGAGATTTGGATTTCTGAATCTCTGCAGTCCTTAATCTCTCCCTCCCCCAACTCCCCCAACATACAGCAAGAAATCATTTACCAATTGCAGCACTTCCAATTGTTTTTTGGAGGAGGACTCATCCTTTCCTTTATCAAAGTGCCACTACCTCATCTATCTAGTACAACTGAGCAATTAGCAGCTTAATTGTATTAGGGACTAGTTTGAGCCAGTCTTAAATGGGCATGTGCATTGTGTAACAAGGTCAGCCAGGTGGACCTCATAATGAGTTCCCTGATTGAGGCTGTTAATCTGGTCCAATCAGGGAGCCCTGGCTGACACATATAAACAGGAGTGTCAGAAGTTCTGCTTACTCAGAGCTGGCTTTAAGGATCAGTGTCAGGGACACTCCATGTGGCAATAAAGGGTAAGTTGGTGACAGGACACAGGCCTGTGTGGAGTTATTTTAGTGGCAATGACAGAAAAACATACTCTAGAAGGCATTTGCTCACAATAGTCATCTTTGAGTTTAGATAAGCATTTCTGCCATTATGCATCATTTGGGAAGCTTGACCTGGTTGATCCACTGTTGCAGATTAGGCTCAGTAAGTGGGAAGAATGTGTTCTTTTTCCCAGGCAAATGACCTTGGGCAAACAAAAAACATAAAATTCTCCTGATGGCTTATGGATGTGTAGTTTTTCTTTTGGTTATTAGGAGTCTTAACTTTTTCCCAGGGTTGGGGAATAGAGGACTAGAGGGCATCAGTTTAAGGTAAGAGGGAAAAAAAAACATGTGAACCTGAGGAGCATTTTTTTTAAAAGGGTGGTATGCATATGCAATGAGCTGCCAGTGGAAGTGGTTGATGCAGGTACATTGACAACAAAACAGGCAATTGCAACCACTTACAAAAACTTGCATTGAATTAAGGATTGTAATGAACAAGAGTACTGTGGCAATTTAAGAGGCATTTAGATGAATACACTGATAGGAAAGGTTTAGAAGGATATCAGCAAAGTACAGGGAAATGGTGTTAGCACAGATGGACAATTTGGTTGGCATTGACTAGTTTGGGCTTAAGGACCTGTCTCTATGCTATAGGACTCTGACTCTATGCCAGAGTTGTTAGATTTAATGAAGAAATATTACCAAGAATATTATGTCAAGCCCCTTTAATTCTGAGACATTACTGGTTTTCCTCAGCAATTTGAGAACCAGGGGAATCCGAATTGGGATTTTGACTCTGTTAAGATGACTGGCAGAGGCATATGGCTTTTGTTTAACCTTCGATGAGATGCTGAGACACCATTTGGTATGTGGGATTAATAACATGACCATGCAAAAGTGCCTGCTAGCTGCAGCCCAAATGGATTTCAAACAGGTACTACAACTGTCTTTATTAGAAAATGAAGCAAGTAGAGCATATGAGTTGCAGGGTATTCCAATGGAAGTGGACATTTTTCCCAAGCCAAGTTGGACTGGGAAAACACCACTTGAGTGAAGGCAATTGCACAGCCTCACAAAGGACACACCCTGAACAGAGGGACCCTGCATCAGCCCACAATAAAACCACAAAACATAGCCAAATCTCAGCCAAATGATTAAATGTTTCTTCAGGATCCAGGCCTTTAAAGCATTGTAGTTGCTCCTGGTATGTAGACTCAAAACAGTGGAACAGTCCCACTAGACCTAAATTGAGTAAGAGAACTCATAGGCCATTATCCAGCAGAGTGCACACCCTGGTTTGGAACAGTTAAATTATTCAGCAACATCCAAATCAGCTAATCAAGAGTGTTTGGTTCAATGATCACCCATTTCTAATGGAGGTCAATACTAGCACAGCTGTTTCAGTGATCACAATCAGACTTTAACAAAATTCGCTCTGGACTCCAACCCTTAGGTTTGCACCAGACCTTGGGTATACTGAGATCCTATACCTAGGAACCTTTACAGATTAAGGGTACAACTTAAATTCTGGTCCCTTATGAGACACAGCTGGTACAGTTACCACTGATTTGTAGTAAAAGGCTCTGGCCTAAGCTTGATGGGGCAAAAATGGTTGAGAAAGATTCACCTAAATTGGCTTTTTGTTTAGAAAACAGCTGCCTGTGTAAAGTCCTAATTAAATATCCAGAAGGTTAAGGGACTGTCAAAGGAGCCAAGGCCACCTCACATGTTGACCAGGAAGCAATTCTATGATTCTGCAAGGCCCACCCAGTGCTGTGCCTTATGGGTAAGAGTAGAGGCAGAAATCAGACAGCTGGAAAGCAGAATCATCAAACTAATTGAGCTTGCAGACTGGTCAGCAAATCATATCAATTGTGAAGCTCGATGGGTTAGTTTGCCTTTGTGGGGATTTTAAACAAACGATAAACTGCTTTTTGCAGCTGGATAAACACCCAATCCCTTGCATAGAGAATTTATATGCAAAACTGGCAAGGGGGCTGTCCTTCACAAAGCTGGACATGAGCCATGCATACTTGCACTTGCAGTTAGATGAAGATTCCCAGACATATGGGTATTAATTGTAGCATAAAGATTTGCACCAACATATGAGACTACCATTTGGGGTATTGTCAACCTGTGCCATTTTTCAGCAGATGATGGAGAATATTTTACAAGGTCTACCCCAGGTCGTCATTTATCTAGATGGCATGCTCATAACAGGAAAGACCAATAAGGAGAGCTTGGACATAGTCCTTAGATGTTTCTCCTAGATAGGCATACATCTTTGAAGGGAAAAATGTGTATTCCAGGCACCCCAAGTGACCTACTTCAGCTACAGAGTTGACAGGACTGGGTTATATCCATTGGATGATAAAGTGAGGGTGATCAAAGGTGTCCCGCCTCTTGTCAGTATTGGAGCTTAGGTCTTTCCTTGGGTTGGTGAGCTATTACAGAAAGTTCATGTAGAACCTGGTGTCCATCCTGGCACCTTTGTATCAACTCTTTTTTTTTTATAAAAAAAAAAAAAAATCAACCTTGGAAATGGTCACATAGCCAAGCCAAAGCCTTCAGGGAAGTGAAGAAACTGCTATCATCCTTTAAGGTGCTGGCACACTGTGATCCCAAGCGAGATCTGGTATTGACATGCAATATCTCCCCAGATGGCATTGCTGTAGTATTAGCTCATAGGTGGCTCAATGGAGAGGAACACCAAATAGCACATGCATCCAGGACTTTGGCCAATGCAGAGCATAAATACACCCAGATAGAGAAGGAAGGTTTGGCGGTCACATTTGGAGTCAGAAAGTTCAACCAATACCTTTATGGACATAAATTTGTAATAATAATGGACAAGCCAGGTGGCATGGTGGTTCAGTGGTTAGCACAGCTGCCTCACAGTGCCAGGAGCCCAAGTTCGATTCCACCCTTGGGCAACTGTCTGTGTGGAGTGTGCACATTCTCCCTGTGTCTGCATGGGTTTCCTCTGGGTGCTCCGGTTTCGTCCCACCATCCAAAGATGTGCAGGCTAGACAGATTGGCCATGCTAAATTGCCCACAGTGTTCAGGGATGTGTAGATTAGGTAGGTTATAGGGAAATGGGTCTGGATGGGATGCTCGGAGGGTTGGTGTGGACTTATTGGGCCCAAAGGCCTGTTTCCACAGTGTAGGGATTCTATGATTCAAATCCCTGCTAAGTCTACTTAAGAGGACACGGCAGTGCTGCCCATAGTTTCATACCAAATTCAGTAGTGGGCTCCAGTACTAAGTGCATGTGATTACAAATCAGAACACCATCCCGGAGGCCAATTAGCAAATGTGGATACACTGAGCTGTCTCCTGCTGGTAGGCACACATCCCCAGTGACAGTCGGGTCAGTCCTGAACAAGCACATGAGACCACATGAAAGCTGCAAACCTACAAAAGCTGTGAAAAGTGTGCCTGGCTCCCTGACTGCCTTTCAGACTGTTCTCCCTGTCCCTCAAATGTTGAAGATACTTCAGAATCTGAGGTGTACGTGGAGGATGTCACTGCCTTGACACCTTTGCCACCTGAACAGGAAAATGAATTTCTTCCGAGATGCTCTGGGTGCACGCGGCGAGCTACTGTGCGTTTATATGCTGCCCGAGCCAGGGTTGGAGGAACCTGACCAGTTGGTAAAGTGCTACAGGAGAAGCTACAAAAAAAAAAATTGGCCTATGTCCTTGGACTCAGAGTGGGAGGGATGTAGTGATTATAACAGGGTCAGCCAGGTGGACCTCTTAGAATAAGATCCCTGTTTGAGACTGTTAATCTGGTCCAGGCAGGGAGCCCTGGCTGACAGATATAAACAGGAGTGTCTGAGGCTCTGATCACTTCAAGAGTTGACTCCGAGGGAGCTGGATCGGTATCAAGGACTCTCCATGTAAATAAAGGGTGACTTGGTGATGGGATACCAGCCTCTGTGGAGTTATTTCACATTGTATTACCACAAACATTGTCAATGGTTAACTCTTCTAAAGGAAAGCATCATAAAATATTTTAAGTTGCACTTAATTAACTTACCACAAGGGGTCATGAATGGATTAAAGATGCCAAAAATGAGTAGTTTTAAGAAAAGCAGGGGTGAGAAAACAGTAAACTAAAATTTATCCACCAGGTCTTTTCACTTAGAATAGTTGCGGGCCCTTCAGTAAAAAGGAGATTCTGGAAGGTCTAACTTTCGGTATTTTTTTCTGCGGAGCTGAGGTTGCAGAGGCAATGGAAAATTCCAAATGTGAACATATTAAAATATCAAGTCAGTGAATCTGAGATAACGCGGTGTGGAGCTGGATGAACACAGCAGGCCAAGCAGCATCAGAGGAGCAGGAAAGCTGACGTTTCGGGTCTAGACCCTTCTTCAGAAAATCTCCAAATGCCACATTTCCAAATGTGTCTCCAAATGCCACATTTCATTAATTAAGCCAGGAGCTGCACCCATCAGGTATTTGCATTTCTTACTTTCTCCCTTCTCCTGTCCATAACCTCGTCTCAAAAACTGCAATCAGCTTAGATAATAGAGGAAGAGGAACAAAGAGAATGAGGATGCTTCATCACTGTAAGCCACAGTCAGCACAGATACTTGCACTACAGTTCTGGGCTAGCAACAAAGAGAGCTGTGCGTACAATGAGGCACCATACACGAGTGCACTGCAGTCATGGCAAGGTGAGAAAAGTAAACCAAGCTGCCAGCTCACTTGAGTCTGAGGTTGTGTGTGATTTCTGCTGCACTGGAGTCAGGTGGTGGTATTGGTGCAGCCTATTCTGTATATGAAATGTTCATGAGCCATTGATACGATTTTGGAATTTTAAGAGGCCTCGTAATCTTAAAAACACAGAGGCTACCAAGTCCTATTTTGTAACCTGTAGGTATCCTACTTGCCAACAAGTGAGTAAATTCACTGACTTAGAGATGGTAGGAACTGCCGATGCTGGAGAATCTGTGATAACAAGGTATACAGCTGGATGAACACAGCAGACCAAGCAGCATCAGAGGAGCATGAAAGCTGATGTTTTGGGTCTAGACCATTCTTCAGATTTTCTTTTAACCACTTTGTAAGTGTATTCATGTTCTTGAAGCCATAGTGCTTCCACTGACTTCTTTCACTCTCTCTAGTTACTGACCCCTAAGCAACTGTTTAGAAGGGCTCCAGCTCCTGGGGATGCAGGATCTCTCTTCCATTCTATCTCCGGTGCAGCAACTGAAAACATTGCTAATTGTGGTCTCCTACGTTTAGGAATTGTTAATCGGGCATAGTGTGCTATGCAATAATTATATCAACATCTCCAATAGATTTTTAGAATCCTAGTACAAATACACATTGCAACTAAAAATCTCAGCAATGGGTTCAATTCTATAACCTCAGTCTGACTTACAGACTTACAGGGTCACTCTATTACAGGAGGAGCATGCTTTTGTAGTCTATTCTCAAATATTCTCTGTTCATAAAACATTTTTTAATATTAGAAATGACTGAACATCCAACATATTTGTAGTTAGAGAAAGACAATATCCCAGATTTCTACCAGTTCTGAGAAAGGGTCACTCAACGAACCGTTAACTCTTTCCCTCCACAGATGCTACCAGACCTGCTGAGCTTTTCCAGCAATTTTTGTTTCTGTATCCCAGATTCCTCCATTGCTGTTGTTGAGTGGATCATGTGATGGAAAGACCCACTGGAGGTGTTCCACAGTTGAGTAGGCATGGTCCTGGTAACACTCACCCTTTATTCTAGACCATATGAAGGCATTAAGGAGAGAATCGGAAGTGACAGGGAAATCTTAAAGTGTGGTGCTGAGAACTGGACACAATTCTCTAGTTGAGGTCAACCCAGTGTTTTATACAGAGTTATCATATTTCACATACCACTAAACTACTGGCAATACAAAATGAGAAACCTACAACATAAACAGACCAAATTACGAATTATGTGTAAAACACTTGTAACTCTGAACTTACTGCAGAGGTTTAGATAAAATTCTATGCCTGTATTGTACATGGGCACATGTTTGCTCTTTGTACTGAAATCCTAGAGTGACCTTCTCTGTCTAAAGCCTGTAATTTCTGTTTTGAATTACAACAAGTATGAAAAGCTTTGAATAATTATAGGGTCATATCATTAGAATCTTTCACTATCTCATAAATCTAACTTGACTTGTTTATTTCATGATTCAACTTGCTCAAACAAACCAAAACATTCAACTTGAATGCGAATGCCTACCAGAAGTAAGCATATGATGTAATTTTTTTTTTTTGGAACCATCACCAGATCAATAATGAGACCTTTCAAAAACTCTTATGAACAAAGATTCTATACTTTCATCATTCCATGCCTTTTTTTTTTTTTAATATGGTGCAGAAATGATTCAAAAGTTCACCATGCTTCCAGTTCCGGACAAGATTGTCTTTTTATAATTAAAATTTGTTAAACTGATGGTCAGTTTGCAAAGAAACTTTGAATTGTTTCATATTAGACTGAGGTCCAGGCCTTTTAGACTACTACTGAGACTCAAATATAGAATGTACCATTATTAGCAGAATAACCTCAGTTTGTGATGGTTCTCAACTGCTTTATAAAATTTGATGGGAACAACCAAATACAGTAAAAACTGACAATGCTGTAACTACCCAACAAATCTTGTATCAAATCTTGAAGCAAAGTTAACATTTTGAATTGAATACAACTTCTTGAACTAAGAAAAGGTATAAATACAATTGGTTTTATGCTGGTTGGTTGAAAGCAGAGCGGGGGAGGAACAACAAAAGGGAGGTCTGGGACAGGGTTGATGGTAGGAGACATTAAATGACAAGCTACTACGGAACAAAAAGCATAGGTTGAGAAATAGCTGTAGTACACCAAAAAAAGGCTGAACTTTCCCACACCTGGACAATGTCAGTGATGGAGAGTCAGTTGGGAAAATGTAACAAGATTGGATAAACGAAATTCTCAACAGAACAAAAAAAGTTGGATATTCCATCGAAGGTTTGAACTGTAAAATGAGAATTTCGCCTGTAAGCTCTCTTGTGAAAGGCCTATTTGTACGCATTTGCATCTCATCAGTCCTTAAACCCATCTTATTTATGTGCAATTTCCTATTCTCCCTTCCCACAGAGAAACTAAATGACAACAATCCCAGACGTGATAGAGTGGATATCTAATGGCTCCAGCTCGCTGACAGATTCCTCGAGCCTCCATGTGGACTGCAGTCTCCAACATCTCAGTGTACATTTTATGGTTATTAACTAGCTGCTCAGCCCCTATAGATACTGTCATTGGACATGCACTGGCCTTGTCACATCATTATGACGCATCTCCAATTCACTAAGAGCACAGTTCTCCATTTCAAAACTGCTCTTTGAAGCTCACTGACATGTTCCATTGTAAAGCTGCTCCGGGTCACTTGACATGCAGGGATAGCCAACCAACTCAATCATTAGACAGGGTATCTTCAGGGTTTTTGCTTGCTTCATGCTCAATCATTTCATGTCCACTTGGATGCTCTCAGCATCTCTGCTGCCTTTTTTTACACTTTGCTCCCTTATTCAGAACTTAGAGGCTTATAAAACTTCCATGTTGACTTGACTTTCAGCCCAAATAAAACCAGTCATGATTAGCATCATTCAAGGTGGTGGCCATGTTGCTGTCTAGCACCATGCTATGTCAAAGCCATACCTACAGCATCTGCCAGCAGCAACCACGGAATATGCTTCAATCAGAGATAGTAAGAACTGCAGATACTGGAGTCAGAGATAAAACAGTGTGGAGCTGGAAGAACACAGCAGGCCAGGCAACATCAGAGGAGCATGAAAGTTGACGTTTTGGTTCGGGACCCTTCTTCAGAAATGCTTTAACCAAATGGCTGTGTCTCAAAATCTAGAGGAAGCAGTCCTCAGTCAAGGTTAGAGAGAATATTGTCTGACTGTGGTGACACCCTTTGACTGTCGGGACAGCATCCAATCCCAGTCTTAGTTACAGTAAGACAGCCACTTCAGGCTGTCAGGGGAGTGATCCCTGATTAGGCCTGCAGGTCTATTTTGGGGATCGGTGGTCAGTCAATTGGGGAGCTGTACAGACATCAGCCAGGGATCTGGTCAATCATTGATTGGGCCTGTTCTTGCAAGTTGGTCAGGAGATGAGCCATGGTCAATTCTGGGTAATGCTCACCAAATCAAGGTGGTTATCAGGGACCACTGGTGTCGCAGGAAAGTTGGGGGTCTCGATTCTGGCGATTGGAGACAGTGTGCTGGAAAGGATGAGGGAATATTGTAAAAGGAGGCAACTCAACATGAGGGTAGGAAATAACATTGCATTGGAGGATGTGGGCACAGGGGTGAGAGGTATTTGACGGTCGACCACCTGGGCAATAGTAGAGAATGATGAGTAGCATGGCTAAGTTGTAGGCTTGGGGCTCAATGGGTAAAATGGGGAGATTAAGTTGTAAATGAAAGAGATGGGTGGGAACACATTACTGATGGGATTCAGCAGGGAATGCAAAGGAGAAAGAAAGACAAAGGTTTGTAGGGGCCTTAGTTTACTATGTTGAGCCAGTCAAGCTTGATCTGTGTTACCATCCATCCTCAACTGAATTGCAAATGCTCAATGAAAATGCCAAAGGGCTACAGCCATACCTGAAGTGGGCAGAGTAAATAACTGTAAGGTTTGAGTTATAAGCAGAGGCTGGGACTTTTTTCCCCTGGAGCTCCGGAGACTAAGGGATGACCTTATAGAAGTTTATAAAATTATGAAGGGCCAAGATAAGGTGAATAGCCAAGGTCTTTTCCCCAGAGTAGGGGAGTCCAGAACTTGACGGTATAGGTTGACGGTGAGAGGGGAAAGATTTAAAAAGGGGCCTGAGGGGCAACTTTTTCACACAGAGGCTGGTGTGTATATGGAATGAGATGCCAGAGGAAATGGTAAAGGCTAGTATAATTATAACATTTAAAAGACATTTGGACATGTACATGGATAGGAAAGGTTTAGGAAAAGGCAACCAGAATTGTACAGTACTCCATATGTGGCCTTACCAATGTCTTGTGCATAACATGATATCCTAACTCCTATAGTCAATTGTCTGACTGATGAAGGCAAATGTGCTAAAGCCTTCTTCACCACTCAGTTTTTTGTAAGAGATGTCACAGGTAGACAATGTACCTGCACCCCTAAGTCTACCTGTTTGACAGTACACTCTCAAACTCTGCAATTAATTGTATAAGTCCTGCCCGGATTTGCCTTACCAAAATGCAACACCTCACATTTATCTGAATTAAGCTCCATCTGCCATTCCTTAGCCCACTGGCCTAGTTGATCAAGATCCCATTGTACTCCTAGATAAACCTTCTTCACTGTCCACTATAGCACCAATTTTAATGTCATCTGCAAACTTCCTAACCGTGCCTCCTATATTCTCAGCCAAATTGTTTATATAAATGACAAACAAAAATGGACACAGCACCAAACCTTGCGGCACACGGAAGGTGTGCATCCAGTCTGCACAGCAATCCTGTACCATCACCCTCTGTCTCCAATCATCAGGCAAATTTTGCATCCAATTGGCTAGCTCGTCCTGGATCTCATGTGATCTAACCTTACTAACCAGTCTAACATGTGGTACATTGTAGAAGGCCTTGCTAAAATCCATGTAGACAACATCTACCGGTCTGTCTTCATCAATCTTCTTTGTCACCTCTTCAAAAAAAATTCAATCAAGTTAGTGAGACACAATTTCCCATGCACAAAGCCATGCTGACTATCCCTAATCAGTCTTTGCCTTTTGAAATGCATGTAGCTCCTGTACACCAGAATCCCCTCCAACTACTTACTCCCCTCCACCACTTACATTAAGCTCACCGGTCTCTAGTTCTCTGGCTTTTCCTTGCAGCCTTTCTGGGTACACTAATCATTCACGGACTGTAAATTTGTTGTTACTCAAAAAAAAAACAAGCAGTCCCCATTTGTTCCCAAAAGCGAATGCAAATATTTTCAGTTTGTTTTTACTTTGCTTTTGCTGCTGTTGAATATACAAGTATCATGTTCAGCTGTTTGAAGGCTTTCCAGCACATGATGCTTCCACACTGAACAATGAAAAGAGGTTACGCAATGCTGGAATAGGGAAAGCATAGCACTCTCTTAGACAGGGTTTCAACAATGGTATGGCAGTAAGGATGGGTAGTCTGTTTAGTTTGTTTCTTTTAAATGCCATTGTCACTGCAACTAATGAGATAGGTGATGATGTCAAATAGCATTACATTTACGAATGTCAGCTTGTTTTTGCAAAGAAATATCTCTAGTACTACCACTGTGTGCTCAGAAACTGTTCTTTGTCATTTCTCTCCCAATGTGTATAGTGTGGAGGCATATTCATTGCTGGTAATGATTGACCTGGTGCACAGTTGGGTGTCAAATTTGGCATTGAGAGTCTCAGAAGGTCCAGGAGTGATAAGTACTTCAACCACTGGTGAACATGATAGTGAGCACTGTGCCACGGAGCATTGTGCATCCATAACGTGGTAAGGAGCAGAGAATTGTCTGCGATAACTCATTAAAGTTCATGGACGAAAAACTACAGAAAATTCTCCTAAATTGACATTTAGCTGCTTTGGGTAAAGTTGAGCCCAAAGCATGAGAATCAATGACTTGATAATGAACAGCTCTGTCCAAAAGCAAAATCACGATAAAAATTTAAGATTGGAACATGGCTTAAAAAAAAAAAAAAAAAAAAAAAAAAAAAAAAA
>NC_063336.1:46043734-46047185 GCF_021869965.1 Rhincodon typus
AAAAAAAAAAAAAAAAAAAAAAAAAAAAAAAATCAATAAACGAGACCAAGCTCATGATCCGAGACTGTTGAGCTTGTCTGGAATCCAGTAGTTGTACAGTGCATAAATGAAGATAGAACTTATATTGAGCTTAACTGGAACTGCAACAGGGCGAGGACAAAACTGTGGCCATGACAGCAAAGTGATGACCTAAAATGACAAGAGTCCAGAAGCCTGAATCACGCTTGTGCATTGAGTAGACATGTTTTGTGTGAAAGCCAAATATGTTTTTTTAAATTCACTTGAGGGACAAGGGCATCACTGGCCAGGCCAGCATTTATTGCTTATCCATACTTGTCCTTGAGAAGGTGACAATGAGCTGCCTTCTTCCACCGCTGCAGTCCACACGCTGTGGATTGACTGCAATGCCCCTAGGGAAGGAATTCCACCACAATCCTGATTTGGGCCTTGTAGATAATGGACTGGCTGTGGGAGTCAAGAGATGAATTACCTGCCACTGTATTTCTAGTGATGAGACTATGACTATAAGAGGTGTATTTTGTCCTGATTTTTTTTTTTTTTAAATGGACAGAGGTTGAGACAGAGATGTAAAGCAGTCTATTCCATGACAACAAAGTCAACAGCTTGTGAGACTTTGGGATTTTTTTTTTTTTTTTAAAGTTGGAGCAATAGAAGCAGCATGAACGGATAGGGTCAAGCTCCCACAGAACTAGGATTTTAGTTTAACTTTCATTAATTGTTGAGATTTGGAAGCTGCTATGCATCTCCCCTTGCCACAGCAAAATGCTCGAGTTCTCTCTCTGCCAGAGTTTTCTCTTGATGTTCTTTCCTCCTGGACTGCAGAATTGCATGTGAGACCATCTATTTTACTGAATTTGCCTTTGCCAAGCATGCGTTTATGGGAGGTTACTATCTTGGAACAGCTAATCAGTAATTAACACATTATCTTGTTAATTATTTCGATAGAGTTACATTTAAGCTAGTTTTTTTTACATTCTTCTTTTGTCTGTATTTTGACAGTAGTGTAAAAATAAAGCATGTTTTGCTTCAAGCCTGATGGTTTGACCAATCGAACTGCATGCAGAATGTCTTACACTTGCCTGTAAAAATAAAAAAATGTTGGGGTCTAGGCTATCTTCTCAATATATTTTGAGGGGTTTGGTCTGGTCTATAATACTAGCCTCCAACCTACCCTTGTAGCCACTATGTTTATGTGGCAAGTCCTGTTGAGTTTCTGGTCAATGGTAACCACAAGGATGTTGATAAAGGAGGATTCAATAATGGTAACACCATTGAATGTCAAGGGGCAGAGGTTAGATTGTCTCTTATTGGAGTTTGGCATTGTGGGGCATGAATGTCACTTGCCACTTGTCAGCCCAAATCTGGATTTTGCCCAAATTTGTCGTATTTAAACGTGGGCTGCTTCAGGATCTCAGGAGTCACAAATAGTGTGTAACATTGTGCAATCATCATCGAACATCCCCACTTCTGACCTTATGACGGAGCTAAGGTCATTGATGAAGTAATTGAAGATGGTTGAGCCTAGGACACTACCCTGAGGAACTCCTGCGGAGATGTCCTGGACCTAAGATGACTGACCTCCAGCCATCTTTCAACTAGTCGACAGTTTGCCCCCCGAGTCCCATTGATTCCATGTTTGCTATGGCTCCTTGATGCCTCACTCGTTTGAATGCAACCTTGGTGTCAAGGGCTGTCACTCTCACCTCACTACTGGAATTCAGCACTTTTGTCTACTTATGAACCAAGGCTGTAATGATGTCAGGAGCTGAGTGGCCCTGGCAGAACGCAAACTGGGCATCACTGAGCAGGTTATTGCTGAGTAGGTGCTGCTTTACAGCACTGTTGATGACACCTTCCATCACTTTTCTGATGTTTGAGAGTAGACTGATGAGACAGTAATTGGCCAGGTTGGATTTGTCCAGCTTTGTGTGTACAGGACACGCATCGGCAATTTTCCACATTGTCAAGTAGATGCCAGCATTGTAACTACACGGGAAGATCTTGGCTAGGGGAGTGGCAAGTTCTGGAGAACAAGTCTTCAGTTCTATTGCTGGAATATTGTCAGGGCCCGTGGCCTTTGTAGTATCCGGTGTCTCCAGTATTTCTTGATATCACATGGAGTGAATTGAATTGGCTCAAGACTGGTATCTGTGATGCAGCGGACCACCAGAGGAGGACATGATGAATCATCCATTCGGCATATCTGGCTGAAGATTGCTGTGAATGTTTCAGATTTATCTTTTGCACTTATGTGCTGGGATCTTCCGTCATTGAGGATGGCAATATATTGTTGAGCCTCCTCCTCCAGTGAGTTGTTTAATTGTCCACCAGCATTCATGACTGGATAAGGCTGGGCTGCAGAGCTTAAATTTGATCTGTTGGTTATGGAATCACACAGCTCTATCACTTGCTGCGTATGCCATTTGGCATGCAAATAGATCTAAAAGCAGAATATGGAGAACTAGGAGGAAAGTTGAAATGTAGGACCCCAAAAGGTAGGATTACTACCAGTGCCATGAGCTAGTCAGAGTAGAAACAGCAAGATATACAGGATGAACACATGGCTGAAAAGATGGTGTGAGGGGGAGGGTTCCAGATTTATGGAGTATTGGGACCGGGGGAGGTGAGACCTGTACAAACTGGATGGGTTTCAACTGGGCAGGACCAGGACAGATGTCCTCGGTAGGGATACTTGGGAGAGTGGTTGATGAGGGTTTAAACTAGTGTGGCAGGGGGATGGAAACCAGAGGAGTAGGGCAGTAGATGCAGAAACTGAGGGAGAGGGAGAAACCAAGGCAAACATAACTAAGAACAAGAACAGGCAGGAAAATGCTGCTGAAAAACGCAGGGGATGTGGTCTGAAATGCATGTGTTTCAATGCAAGAAGTATAATAGGCAAGGTCAATGAACTTAGAACTTTGGTTAAAACTTGGAACTATGACATTATTGCGATCGTGGGGACTTTGCTGAAAGAGGGACAGGACTGGCATCTGAACGTCCCAGAAATGAGATGTTTCAGGTGTGATAGAAGGGGATGTAAAAGGGATGGAGTTTTATGACTGATAAAGGAGTATCTCACATCTGTACTGAGGGAGGATACATCAGAGGACTCATGCAGTGGGCAATATGGGTAGAACTCAGGAATAGGAAAGGTGAAATCACAATGCTGGGGGTATACTATAGGCCTCCCAACAGCTAGTGGGAAATAGAGGACAGAATATGCAGACAGATTTTGGAAAGATGTAAAACAGCAGTGTTGTTGTGGTAGATGATTTTAACTCCCCTGATATTGGATGGGCTCGTGCTAAGGGTTTGGTTGGGGCAAAATTTGTAAAGACCATTCAGGAGGGTTTCTTGACAATATTTAAACAGTCCAACCAGAGAAGGGGTTATACTGGGATAACACCGTGTGGAGCTGGAGGAACACAGC
>NC_063336.1:46052185-46076664 GCF_021869965.1 Rhincodon typus
CTGAAGAAGGGTCCCAACCCGAAACGTCAACTTTCCTGCTCCTCTGATGCTGCCTGGCCTGCTGTGTTCCTCCTGCTCCACACGGTGTTGTCTCTGACTCCAACATCGACAGTTCTTACTATCTCTGAAGGGGTTATACTGGACCTGGTTTTGGGAAATGAACCCGGCCAGGTGAGTGAAGTTTCAACGGGGAAGCATTTTGGGAGTAGTGATCATAATACCATAAATTTTAAGATACTCATAGAAAGGGATAACAGCAGTGTTTGGGTGAAGGTGTTAAATTGGGGGGGAAGGCAAAGTACACAGCATTAGGCAGGAGCTGGAGAATTTTGATTGGAGGCAGCTGTTTGAGGGTAAATCCACATCGGACATGGAGTATTTCAAATGGCATTTGATAAGAATTCAGGAGCGGCACGTTCCTGTGAGAATGAAGGATAAGTATGGCAAGTTGCGTGAACCTTGGACAACCAGGGATGTTATGACCTTGGTCAAAAAGAAAAAGCAAGCATACGCAAGGGCTGGGAGGATGGGGCCTGACGAAGCCCTTGAAATATATAATGAAAGTAGGAAAGAACTTTAACAAGGAATTAAAGGGCTAAAATGGGTCATGAGAAGTTGTTAGCAAACAGGATTAAGGAGAATCTCAAGGCTTCTTATACATATATAAAAAGCAAGTGGGTAGCCAGGGAAAGGGTTAGCCCACTCAAGGACAAAGGACGGAATCTATATGTGAGCCAGAAAAGGTAGGTGAGGTTCTAAACTTTATGTCAGTATTCACCAAAGAGAAGGAATGGCAGGAGGATAATCTCAGGGAAGGGAGTGTCAAATTTCTAAGCCAAATTGCTATTAAAAAGGAAGAAGTGTTGTGAGTCATAAAAAGTATTAAAGTAGCTGAGTCCCTGGGTCCTGATCAGATCTATCCCAGAATATTGTGGAAGGCAAGAAAACAAATTGCTGGAGCATTGACAGACATCTTTGTACCCTCTTTGGCCACAGCGGAGGTCCCAGAGGACTGGAGAATAGCCAATGTTGTCCCATTGTTTAAGAAGGGTACAGGGATAATCCAGGAAATTACAGGCCTGTGAACCTCACGTCAGTGGTAGGGAAATTATTGAAAAAAATTCTCGGGGACAAGATCTATATGCAATTAGAAGCAAATGAACTGATGGCAATAGACAGCATGGTTTTATGCGGGGGGTGGGGGGTGGGGGTGCGGTGTTGTGCCTCGCTAACTTGATCAAGTTTTTTGAGATGGTGATGAAGATGGTTGAACGAAGAGCAGTTGATGTTGTCTACATGGACTTCAGTAAAGCCTTTGACAAGGTCCATCTTGGCAAACTGGTACAACAGTTAACATCACATGGTATCAAGGGTGAGCTGGCAAGATGGACACAGGACTGAGTCTGTCATAGGAGACAGAGGGTAGCCGTGGAAATATGCTCTTTGGAATGGAGGGATGTGACTAGTGGTGTTCTACAGGGATCAGTGCTGCGACCTCTGCACTTCATGGTCTACATAAATCATTTGATTTGGAGGAAAACGTGCATGGGCCAATTAGTAAATGTGCAGATGATACAAAGATTGGTGGAGTTGCGGATAGTGAGGAAGGTTGTCAGAGGATACAGCAGGACATAGATCAGTTGGGGGCATGGGCAGAAAAACGGCAAATGGAGTTTAATTTGGTAAACATGAGGTGATGCATTTTGGAAGGTCAAGTACAGATGGAAATTATACAGTGAATGACAGAACCCTTAGGAGTGTTAATATGCAGAGGGATCTGGGTGTACAGGTCCACAGATCACAAACTGGCAGTGCTGGTAGATAAGGCAGTAAAAAAAGGCTTCTGGCATGCTTGCCTTCATTGGAAAGGGCACAGAGTATAAAAACAGGCAAGTTATGCTGCAGCTTTACAGAACTTTTAGTTAGGCCACACCTGGAATATTGTGTACAGTTCTGGTCACCACACTACCAGAAGAATGTGAAAGCTTTGGACAGGGTACTGAAGATGTTTACCAGGATGTTGCTTGGTATGGGGGATTTTAGCTGTGAAGAAAGGTTGGATAGACTGGGTTTGTTTTCATTGGAACACAGCAGGTTGACAGCAACCTATTGGAAGTTTAAAAGATTGTGAATGGCATGGATAGTGTGGAAAATATGAGGTTCTTTTCTAGGCTGGAGGGTTTAATTACTAGGGGACACAGGTTCAAGGTTCTGGGGGTGTGCAACTTAAAAGAGATGTGCGAGACGTGTTTGTCACACAAAGGGTGTTGATTGTCTGAAATGCGCTTCCAGAGGAGGTGGTGGAAGCAGACACAATAGCAGCATTCAAGAAACACCTGGATGAATACATAAATAGGAAGGGAATAGCAGGATACGGACTCTGGAAGTGAAGACAGTTTTAGTATGGAAGGGCAAAATGTGTCAGCGAAGGCTTGGAGAGCTAAAGGGCCTGTTCCTGTGTCATATTGTTTTTTGGAATTTTTGTTCTTAGTTAGTCTTGTTTGATAGTTTCACCAAGTTGACACATCATTTTTAGGTATGCTGGTGCTGCTCCTGGCATGCCCTCCTGCACTCTCCATTGAACCAGGGTTGTTCCCCTAGCTTGATGGCAATGGCAGAGTGAGAGATGTGCCAGGTCACGATGTTGCAGATTGTGATCACTCTTACCGATACTGTCATGGACAGATGCACCTGCAGCAGACAGATTGAGAATGAGGTCAAGCATGTTAACCCTCTTGTTGGTTCCCACACCACCTGAATACCCAATCTAGCAGCTGTAACCTTTAGGAACCGACCAACTCTATCAGTAGTGGGGCCACTGATCCATGCTTGGTGGTGGACATTGAAACCCCCATCCAGAGTACATCTTGTATCCTTGACACTCTCTGTGTTTCCTCCCAAGTGTTGGTCAACAAAGAAGAGTACGGATTTATCAGCCAAGGGAGAATGGTTGTGGTATTCAACCAGAGGTTTCCTTTGCCATGTTTAAACTTATGTCATGAGACTTTGTGGGGTCTGGAGTCAATATTGAGGACCCTCAGAGCAACTCCTTCCTGATTGTATACTACTGTGCTACCACTTCAGCAGGTTCTGTCCTGCCAGTGGGACAGGACATATCCAGGGATGGTAATGGCAGTGTCTAGAATATTGTATGATTCTGTGAGTTTGATTATATCAGACTGTTGCGTGACTAGTCTGAGAGACAGCTCTCCCAATTTTGGTACTTAAACCAGGTGAGGATGGCAGATTTCCTTTTATGAAGGATATTAGTGAACACGACAATGTAGAGGTGACTGCATTGAGTGTATTCAGTATACCAAGTTAAAAAAAATAAAAGTAAATCACTCCCTCAACTGAAATGGGTGTTGGGTCCTTGAACAGTGAAGAGAGAGGTGAAAAGGCAGAAGTTATATCTCCTATAATGGCACAAAAAGGAGCTGTAAGAAGGCAATGAAGTGTTGGGGGTGACTGAGCAGTGTTAAGATGTTGTAGACCCTTTAGAATGCCAAAAGCGGAGGAGTTAAGAGGTATTTTGTGTTGGCACCATTCTGGAAATGGCAGAAATGGTGGTGGATGATCCTCAATGTAGATGCCAGTGAGGTGGAAAGGGAAGATGAAGGGAAACTTGTCACTGTTTTTGGAGAGAAGGGAGACAGCAGAAGTGCAGAACAATGAGTCAGATACGGTTGAGGACATCTCAGCCTCTGAGGAAAAATCTTGTTTAGCAAAAGGGAAAACTTGGAAATTACATGATCAGAAACGCAACAGAGATACTTTCTCCCAGTTCTTTCATTGTCATTGCAACCTTGCCATTTTGCCACCTCCTGTATGTCATCACCAAACACTCTTCCCCTCCACTTCATATTCACATTCTTAATTCACGTTTATATTCCATTTCATGCAATATTGTCGTGAACATACACTCACCATATTGGACATTAACTCTTTATCTCTCCACAGATGCTTCCAGATCTGAGTATTTGCAGTATTTTTTTTGTTTTTTTTTAAGACTTTCAGCATCTGATAAAGTTTTATTTTAACCAGTGAATGCAAACTACAGATAATGGAAAGCGAGTGATTACGCAGAGTCAGAAATTGTTATGGCTCATTTCCTCACACATTGCAATGTGAGTTTGATAAGTTATTTGAACACAATTGGCTCAGGGAAATACTCATAACACAGCAAGGAGTTACAATTTCCTGCGAAACAACATTCCAACTGAGCTAAACATATGTTTCCTTATTACAAACTTGCCATTTATTAGTTTTAAATTAATTAATTCCAAACAAGGATTCAACTGAATAACTATGATTTTATCCTTACAAAGCAAACAATCTGTACCTGGCCTGTATATGCAAAATCGAGAGCTTGTTTCAGACCCAGGCTGGTCACTCCATGTAGGCTCACCTCTTCAGCCACACTCTCCACCATACAGAGGCTAAACATGGCCTGAAAACAAAGGTAAAATAAATTCATCAAGGGTCAATTACATAGAATGTACAGGTAGGTATTGTAACTTCTATTATCACTTTGCACATTTTAGATTCTTAAAATGTTGTACCATATGTAATGCAAAGAACTATAATGTGTATAAACTACTGACAATGTTTAAAACAAGATTAAGAAATAGGTGAAGTGGGCTATTTGGCCCCTTAAGTAGTCCTGCCATTCAGTAAGACCATGGTGATGTCACTATGCATTTTCTCCATTTTTCTCCCTCCTCCCCACAGTTGTCACTTCTACAGAGGAACAAAAATCTGTCCATCTCAAGATTGAATGTATTCAATGTCTGAGCCTCCACTGCTCTCTCGCTTAAGAACTTTATGAACTAATGATCCTCAGAAGAAATTTCGCTTAGTTTTGGTCCAAAAATGGGAACATCCTTATCTTCAAATTGTCTCCCTGATTCTAGATTCTCCCAAAAAACATTCGAGGGGTGAAATATTCCCATTTTTGCTCCCAAGTCTGGGAGTTGGATGGGGTGGGGTGGTGCATGTTAGGTACTGACTAACACACTACTGTTGAGATAACACAACCTGTCACATGTCAATCAGTTGATTAAGAGAGTTCCAGGCTTCTGGGTCCTATACAGCAATCAACGCCTGTTTCTCAGCGCATCCAGCAGTTAAAAAGATAAACATTCCCATGAACAAATAAAAAAAAACTAATGTTGCTAGCATTTATTGCCAATTCCTAATTGCCCAAGATAAGGTGGGAGTGAGCTTCCTTCTTAAACAACTGCAGCCCTTCATTGTGGGGATACCCACAGTTCTGCTAGTTAGGGAGTTCCAGGAATTAAGACCTAGCAACAATGAAGAAATAGCAATATAATTCCAGGTCAGGATGGTTATATGACTTTGAGTGGAACTTGCTGCTGGTAATGTTCTCAAGTATTTCTAGACAGCAGAGGTTACAGGTTTGGAGGATGTTGTCAAAAGAGATGTAATGAATTACTGCAATGTATCTTCTGGGTAGTATAAGCTGCTGCTGTCGTACATAGACTGTGCACTTTTCAATCATCAGCAAAGATCTTCCACTTCTGAACTAATGATGAAGAGAAGGTCATTGAAGTAGTAGTTGAAAATAGTTGGGACTACCCTGACGTAGTCTTGCAGTGATGTTCTGGAAAGGAGAAGATAGACTTTCAACAGCCACAATCATCTTCCTTTGAGCTGAGTATGTGCTCAACCAGCAGAGAGTCATTCCCATTCACTGCAGTTTTACTAGGGCTCCTTGATGCTGTCCTAAGTCAAATGCTGCCTTGATGTCAAGGGCAGTCACTTTCAACTCTCTTCTGTCCATGTTCAGTACAAGGTTGCAATAGATTGGGAGCAGAGTGGCCCTGGCAGAACCCAAACTGAACATGAGTACACAGATTATTCCTTTACAAATGCCACGTAATAGCACTGTTGACAATACCTTCCATCACTTACTAAATGATTGAGAGTAGGCTGATGGGGTGGTAATTAGCCATGTTGGATGTGACCTGCATTTATGTGCACAGAACATACCTGAACAATTTTCCACATCATCATATAGATGCCACTGATTATTTTCACCTTGTTGCAAGGGGAGGGGTTGCAAGGAGAAGGGCTGCAAAGAGAGAGATGCTGAAGACTCACGGGCAGGAACAGAGACTTGACTTTCAGAGGTGACCCTCTTCCCTGCTAACTGTGCTCCAAATTGCTCAAGATCAGGGAAATTAGAGGATCCCCATACCAGCAGCTAGGTTTCCATGGTTTCTTAGGGAGGCAACTAGCCTCCTTTCTCACCTGCCTTCCCAGCAGGCAATGAGGGAGGAGGCAAGTTGAGGCCCTTTAGTGGCCATTAATTGACCACACAAGGCCTTAATTGAAGGTGGGTCTAGAAAGTCCACATGGACTTCTAATCCAGAACTCAACTGGTGAGCTGGTGGGAAGGGGTGACCATCCTTCTAGGACTAACTTACTCAATTATTGTCCCTCCTTGTCACTCCATGGCTGGGAAAATTCCACCCTAGGGTCTAACCTGTCAAGCTCCCTTAGTCATTTAATGAAATCACCTCTTATTTCTTCTGAAGTCCACTAAGTGCAGACCATACCTGCATAACCTTTCTCCATGCCGCACCCTAGTGAATCATCTTTGTATTGTCTCCAATTCCAGTTTTTCCAATCCTTGAGTATAGAAACAAATTTGTATGCAGTACTCTAGCCAAGGTCTCATCGACACTCTATGGTTGAAACAAGACTTTCCTTGTTTAAAATGCTATCTTTCTTGCAACACAGGCCAACATTTCATTTATCACTTTCATTAGTTGCTGTTAATACATGCAGTTTGTGATTCCTAGATTCATCTGCATTCTAAAATACTCTGTATCTCTATTTGAAGATTTTCATTTGCTCTCCATTCTGCCAAAGTTGACAAGTTCATATTATTCCTAGACCTGCTAAGTATTTTCTATTTTATTTTTCGGTCAGCTCTCATCTTCTACATGTATTGGTTTCCCCATTGATTCACCTAATTGTAATATGATTTTCTAAGGGCCAACTCTTCCCCTATTTTGGCTGTATCATTTCCTAGAGTTTCTTAGAAGGTTTCTCTCCATGAGACGTAGCGAGTTTTCTCATATGATAATGCCAAACCTGTATCACTAACTACCTAGCTGTGGCTCCGCTCTCATCTAATGCTCACCAGATTCTCCTCCTCACCAGCTGAAAGTATTCGCCACTCCAGCATATACTGGCATCTGATGTCTACGCAATCTTTGAGCCCCAGTTATGGACCTGGTCAAGCGTTTGCAGTCCAGAATTCTCCTTCAGTGACTCTCGTAGCACATAAGGTCTCCAGCTGAGATGTCCTCACATATACAACTGCACATCCCACCACCAATCATGGTGCAAGCTTCAGGCCACACAGCTTACCTGTCCTTAACCACTTTCCCTCTTACAACCCTTTAAGTCACTGCGACTCTTTCTCCTTCCACCACGCACACCCCCCGACACCCAATACCTACTATGGTCCAGCATCTTATTGTTGTTCAATGTGGCACCATCATGACTTCAAACAATTCAAAACATTCATCTATATTCACTAAAAGCAAACGCAAACCTAAACCAAACAATCAGAATTTGCATCTGCCCCTCTGAACAGAAATGCAACTGTTTTGGTGGCTAGCACCAACAATTTTAGTCGATGAATGATCACTGCACCTAGCTGTCATCTACTGGAACCTCACCCAGTTCTGTCTGGCTTGTGGGTGGCCTGGTGCTTACACATGGTAGGTGTTTGTTTGGAGTTGCTGACCCACTTACAAGTCGTTCAAAGTTCTTGTCCCCTCAATATCTCAGGTTATCATCTCAAATCTGCAATACTGATTTTTTTCCCCCCAAACTCACCTCAGCTTCCCTAGCACTACACTAGGTACCACACCTTAGGAAGGATATATTGGCCTTTGAGGGAGAATATCATATGTCTACAAGAATGATACCTGGACTTATGGAGTTAGTAATGCGGTGAGACTGTACAAATTAGGCTGTTTTCTCTAGAATTTAGAAGTTTAAGGGGCTGATCTGATCGAAGTCAAGTATTAACAGGAAAAGACAGGGTAAGTAAAGATAAATTATCGACATTAAGACTTTCTGAACATTTTCACTTTAGTACATATCATTCAGAGGTGGAGAAAACTCCAGCCCTCGTCTATGATAGCAGTGTAACTTGCATTTCATTGCAAATGTGAAATAAACTCTTTCCTGTTTAACACGAACTCCTCAGAATAGCATGTGGCTTTCCTCTACCATATCAAACTAAGCAGGCTCTTTAGATCCCTAAAAGCGGATGGTGGCAACAAACCTACTCTATGGTGAGCAATAGTACACACAGCTCATATAACAGTGTCATCAGTGGTGAGGATTGCTTGTACAACAACTGGTGTTCCTGGTCCTATCCATTTTTCTCATTCAACTAGGCATCTTCTACCCTTTACTCCAGATTACCTAAAATTTCCATGGGTGTAATGCAGTTATCAGTTAATTCCCCCATTTAATTTCTACTCCACTTCTCCTTTCAATCATTTACCGAGCTGAGAACGAGAACTGAACTGAGTTTTTGTTACATGATAAAGGTGATCTATCCAAGCTCAGACCATCTGTCTGTTTCTAAATTAGCTCAGGATTAACAAGGCAAGACTACATACTTAACTGTTTATGTTGTGTTGCCATGGATCTGCAGCACACCTTAATTGCTCTTGATAATCTAATTAGACATTGTTAATATTTTACGAGATTGATATTTTAAAAAAAAAGCAAATTCTGAAATTTGATTATGTATTTGGTACCAATCCAAAATCTACATGTGTTTCTCATTCCTTTCCTCCTTTAGTATCTGCACTGACAAATCCCTCCACATCCATCTTTACTTATCTTACTCTCTCCCTCCACATTCATTGTAAAAATACCCTTTTCACCACTTCATATAAATTTTCCAATTCATATTCAGCATTGCCTTGACCTTCCCATCCCAACAGGTTCAAACACAAAAAACACCATCTCTAACTAATCCTTGTATTCCTCTCTAGTTTCATCCCTTTATGCTTTTCTGTCAAATTTCCTTCTGCAATCACTGCTGAATAAAGCTCAGTCCCAAGTCATTGTCATTGGCACTTTAAAATCCACAGTTATCTAATCATTGACATTCATTGTCATGATATTATTGTGGTTGTTAGCTACTAACTCACTCTCCTTCATCTTTGATGTCCTTATTTTCAGTAACACTTTTAGAGCTGACCTTTCATGGCATCATCCTGACACTGCAGACCTTTAAAAATGCTAGACTATACTCAGAACACATTTCTGATGCATCTATTTTTTTTTTAGCTGACAGGCCAAAGGGGTGGAGTGTTATTCATTTATGACGAAACTCTCATCTCAGCAGGACCATTGAACTCAGTACTCGGGAATCTGATTGAGATGTTCAAGATTGCGAGGGACCCAGATAGAATGGATGGAGATAGCCTATTTATGTTAGCAGAGAGGTCCGTGACTAGGGGGCATAGATTTAAAGTGATTAATAGGAAGTTTAGAGCGGATCAGCAGAAAAACTTTCATTTGGAGGAAATTTACGCTCTAAAATGGTAGCAGAGGCAGAAACCCTCAACTCCTTTAAAGAGGCATCTGGATATGCACCTCAAGTGTCAAAGCACAGGGATAAGGAGTAAAACCGGGCATGTGAGATCAGGCTGGGTGGCTCATTTTTTTGGCCAGCACAGACTGATGGGCCAAGTATTCTCTGTGAATATACTTCAAAGAGACCTTATTTTAATTACTGCGAGGGCCTTAACCTGCAATGTGGGAGTCATGAATTCATAAACACTTTTGAAGGGCGGATGTGATCTGATTAAGTGCCATGATCTGAAAATTTTTAACTATCCTAGACATGAAACTGGTGAACAAAACTGGCTGTTATTGTCAGTGATCCCTAAAAAAAAACTTGCACAACAGTATACTAAGTCTAATAAAGATTTAGCTGTTACTGATGTGGGAATATGAATAGATTTGTTTGTTTTTATAATAAATTCATCATTTAAGAATTAAAAGCTTTCAATGAGTTTCATGAATGTGAGCTTTTTCACTATGAAGTGTCATCTCCACATGGCTCCTAGGATCTGTCAATGCTGGATACTGGGTGATTTGTCACTGGGTTGGCATGGAGGGACCATGTAGAGTGAATACATGCTGGGGGGCGGGGGACCTAATTACTTTTATTACAGCTGGCATTGAGTTCCAGAGAACCAATGTTTACCTAACTAGCCAGTCTTGGCCCTTGCCTTCCCAGAACCAAAACTGTCTAAGATAGGGCCCTGTAAAATCATGGTAGGTGGCTGAGTTGCAAAATTTCCAGATCTGAGTTACCCATTTTGGTAGCGAAAGTGCAGCCCTCACTCTCACACCATCATCATTCCCCTTTATATCTTCACATCCAAGAAGTGCAAATACAGAAATAGCTGTGCAAAAGCAAAAACTTCAGGTTCGTCAACAAATATTTTCCATATTCCATGCATGAATAATTAGAAAACAAAACGCTAGAAATAGTCAGAAGAATGAAGGGGAATCTCATATGAATTTAATAATTATAACGGCACTAGACAGGGTAAATGCAGGAAGGTTGTTTCCAATGACCGAGGCCAAAGTCCAAGGATACAGGGTAATCCATTTAGGACTGAGAAGAGGAGTAATATCTTCACCCAGTGTGGTGAGCCTGTGGAATTCTTGCCCATAGAAAGCAGTTGAGGCCAAAACATGGAACTTGTTCAAGCAGTAAGATATAGTTCTTAGGGCTAGTGGGGAATTTTAATTTTCCTAACACTGAGACTGCCACAGTGTTAAGGGCTTAGATGGGGTGGAACTTGTTAAACATGTTCAAGAAAGTTTCCTCAAGAAGTATATTGAAGGCCCTACTTGGGAAGGGGCAAAACCCAACCTACTCTTGAGAAATAGGGCAGGACAGATGGCGGAGGTGATAGTAGGGAAGCACTTTGTGACCAGTGACCACAGTTCTATTAATTTTAAAATCGTTATGGAGAAGGACAAAACTGGCCCACAGGTTCAAGTTCTAAATTGGGGCCAGTCAATTTTTGATGGAATTAGACAGGAGCTTTCAGGGGTTAATTAGAGTAGTTTGTTTGCAGGCAAAAGGACATCTGGCAAGTGGGAGGCTGCTAAAAGTGTGATAGCTACAGTTCAAGGTCCATATGTTCCTGTAAGGGTGAAGGGCAAGGTTGGCAGGAGTAGGGAATCCTGCATGACAAGAGATATTGAGGCTCTGACCAGAAAAAAGGAGGCACAGGTCAGTAACAGGCAGCTGGCATCAGAGGAATTCCTAGAGGTATATACGGGATACAGGCGTTTACTGAAGGAGGAAATCGGGAAGGCAAAAAGGGGGCACGAGATAACTTTGGCTGAGAAGATTAGGGTGAATCCAAACAGACTCTTTCAGTATGTTAAAGGGAAAAGAATAACTAGAGACAGAACAGGACGCCTCAAAAACAAAAAGTGGTCATGTATGTGTGGAACCGCAGGAGATGGGCGAGGTCCTCAAAGAATATTTCTCCTGCGTTTAGCATGGAGAAAGTCAAGACGACTTGGGGACAACTAAATGGAGACTTCTAGGTAAACACTGCCAGGTACGAACATACAAACAAGGAACAAGAGGAGTCCATTCGGTGTTTTGAGTCTGCTCCAACATTCAACAAGATTCATGGCTGATCTGATTTTTAACCTCAACTCTACATTCCTGCATAAGGCAGATAACCTTTCATCCTCTTGGTAATCAAGAATCTTTCTACCTCTGCCTAAACATATTTAAAGATTCTAAATCCACTGCCTTTTGAGAAAAGAAATTCAAAGACTTTCAACCCTCAGAAACAAAAATCATCTGTTTGAAATGGGCACTCCCTTATTTTTAAACTACGATCTATAACTACTTTCTAGATTCTCCCACAACAGGAAACATGCTTTCAACATCCACCCTGTCAAATCCCCTCAGGATCTTACATGTTTCCATAAGGCCATAAGAAATAAGAACAGGAGTAGGCCATTTGGACTCTCAAGCCTATTCCACCATTCAATAGGATCACAGTTGATCCGACATGCCTCAAGTCCACATTCCTGCCTTTTCCCTGTAACCCTTCATGCCCCCATTGATCAAGTATCCATGTCAGCCAAGGACTTTGCCCCCACAGGTCTCTGTGACAAGGAGTTCCAAAGACTCTCAACTTTGAGAAAAGAAATTCCTCTTTATCTCAATCTTAAATTGTACCATTTTATTCTGAGACTCTGCCCTCTGGTCTAACCTGTCCCATGAGGGGAAACATCCTCTCCGTATTTACCCTGTTAAGCCCCTTAATCCTAAATGTTCACCTCTCATTCTTCTAGAACTTTTGCTTCTGTTTCTTTAATTTTATGTAGCACACAAGTGGTTCAGACAATCATTGCTAAATCTAGCCAGAACATATCAAGCCCTACCGGGTTCTGATGATCTCTGTCAAATTCAGTGATAAGTATAGAAGAAATAGGAGCAGGCAGAGATCACAAACCCCTAAAGCATGCTCCAACATCGATCAAGGCCATGGCACATCTTCAGTCTCTTCACCACTTTTCCACTTGCACCTCAATTCTCTTGGAGAGCAGAAGTCTCAGCCTCAATCATACTCAATGTGAAATTCAAATACAGTTCCAAAGATGCACAACTCTGAGTGAAAAAATTGATTTTGACCTCAATCCTAAATGGTCAACACCTTTTGTCCTGAGGGTCTGTTTTGTGTTCTCATCCCAGAAACCGATGAAATAAATCTTCACTGCATCACTTTCAATGCAAGCAACTCCTTAAAGTACGGTGACCAAAACTGCATATAGATTGGGACCATCTGTTCAGCTGTCTCTGCCACAACATTCCCTTCCCCCGAAGCCAGACCTCTAACCCTTGCTTCCTGATTGAACTCGCATCTTCCTTAATTTCTCTTCATTCTTTCCCCACACCCACACTCCAGCTCATATCATCCACGAGATGCAGTTCCTACTTTCTCAACCCGATTTTCACTAAGCTCTTGACCACTCAACTTCTGATCACCATGCCAGGTGACATTGTAAACCATTCTCTTTTCCTATCATAGAGTTTTATGATTCTACACAGAGTGGAAGCAGGCCATTCGGTCCATCAAGTCCACATTGACCCTCTGAAGAGAACCCCACCACCCCCCACCCCACCCCACCCTATCCTATCCCTGGGCTAATCCACCTAGCCTGCACATCCCTGTACACTATGGGCAACTTAGCATAGCCAAACCACCTAACCCACACATGTTTGGACTGTGGGAGGAAATCAGAGCACCCTTCTCAGGTATTATCCAGTTCCCTTGCAAATCTACAGTTATTAAGTCTTCGCCTTCAAATAAAAACACATTTTATTCCT
This sequence comes from Rhincodon typus, assembly GCF_021869965.1. NCBI lineage: Eukaryota > Metazoa > Chordata > Chondrichthyes > Orectolobiformes > Rhincodontidae > Rhincodon > Rhincodon typus. The sequence continues at coordinate 46,065,630 of NC_063336.1, forward strand.
CTGTACGTGCAAAATATCCACAATCTCATATCCCTTTCCTTTCAAAACTCAGTGAGCACAGGAACATTGAAACATAATGTTTCCTCCTAAAATGGAACACAGTAATGGTGGTTATGAGCAATGGTATCGATCATATGCAAACAGATAAAGAATATAAACCACTTCAAACAATGATCAAATCTGCCAAGATCAGTTAATTATGTTCTTTACACAAGAGTTAAGATTTTCTTGTTTCATTTACATGCACATTGAACATTATTCTTGCTGACAATGAAATATCACATGATGCTTCCTAAGTGAAAACATCCACAATGCCAAAGATTGTATCAAAGAATCCCTACAGTGTGGAAGCAGGCCAGTTGGCCCACTTAGTCCACACCAATCCTCCAAACAGCATCCCACCTAGATCCACCCCCTTACCCTATCCCTGTAACCCTGCATTTCCCATGGATAATCCACCTAATCTGCACATCTTTGAACTATGGGAGAAAACCGGAGCACCCAGAGGAAACCCATACACTCGCGGGGAGATATGGGGACACTCCACACCGACAGGTGCCCAAGGATGGAACTGAACTTGGGTCCGTGGCACTGTGAGGCTGCAGTGCTAACCAATGAGCCACCATGCTGCCCATTTGGTGGAATCATATAATACATGTCTCCAATGTTTATGAAAAATATATAAATGGTTATATTTCTTCTGAACATTTACACCCAAGCAATAATAATCCAGTTATTGGAATATTAAACCCTCCAGCAAATTAATTCTTCCAGCAATTTTGTGATTTTCCAATATACTAGACTATATCACAGTAGATTTTGAAAAATAAGCTGTATTTTGGAGATAAACAAATATCTGCTACAAAACAGTTTAAGGATAGAAAACAGAAAATGATGGATATCTGGTAATAAAAACACAGAAGTAATTTAATCATGGAACTCAGAAGAAGAAATAACAGCAAAGTTGGAGCTATTCATAGTCGATATTTGAATTTTGCATTAGATTATTCCCCCAAATTAAATCTTTCAAAGGCAATAATGTTTAATATAAACTATATATACGTTAGATTATGGAGCTATGATATTCTCCTTGATTCACTTTTGGTGCCAACAGCATCTATCAGCATAGATACTAAATGGTAATATGCTCAATATTGTTGGTGAACGATGCAGCTAGGTATAAGCAATAATTGTTAGTCTTGCCAACAGTGTACTCATTCTAAATATGAATCGTAGAAATGTTCAAGCTCCAGGACTACACATTATTGCTAACATTGTACAGTATAAGACATTTAAATAACTCTTTGAAAAGTGATTCCCAGTGTATTTCTATAGACAAGAATTGAGCAAGTTTTTTATCTTTATTGTTCGCATAACAGACTGAACTCTGTATCGAGGAGGGGGAAGCAGATTAGTTGAAATTTGTGATAACTACCTTTTCAGACATCAAATTTTCTATACCAATACATCTTAGCAGTGTTTTGATTTAGGAATTATCAAGTCATCAAGCAACAGCATTAAAAATAGCTTTCTAAAAATGTCCCAAGTTCACACAAGAAATAAATCTACAAATAAGAAATACATCCGCTCAATTAGCACAGAGTTAACTAGATTTCAATGGGCTGAACAAAGTAAAGTTGGATTCTTGTATTAATTTCACCAGATTAGTAGGTATCAGACAGCATGTCAGGTGAGCTCTCTAAGGTCTGTTTAGGTCTTGGGTTTAGATGAAGTTGCGAGCAAAGGTGTAAGGAAAGTTATGAAACAGGTTATAACTTGCCATTTTCCTGGCAGGAGGTAGCTGTAGGGAAAATAGCCAGCTCACTGCTTTCCTTGAGCACCTACCTGCAAATCCAACTGGTTTACTGACGACACAGTTGGCAGAGGTAACCAAACATTTTTTCCTTATGCTTTTACATTCCAGACTCAAACAAAAGTACATGTATCAATTAATGGAGATAGTAGGAACTGCCAATGCTGGAGAATCTGAGATAACAAGGTGCAGAGCTGGATGAACACAGCGGGCCAAGCAGCATCAGAGGAGCAGGAAAGCTGACGTTTCGGGTCTAGACCATTCTTCAGAAATGGGGAAGGGGAAGGGGATTCTGAAATAAATAGGGAGAGAGGGGGAGGCAGATAGAAGATGGATAAAGGAGAAGATAGGTGGAGAGGAGACAGACAGGTCAAAGAGGCGGGGTTGGAGCCAGTAAAGTTGGGTGTAGGTGGGGAGTTAGGGAGGGGATAGGTAGGTCCAGGGAGGACAGACAGGTCAAGGAGGCGGGGTGAGGCTAGTAGGTAGGAGATGGGGGTGTGGCTTGAGGTGGGAGGACAGGTTAGACAGGCGGGGACGAGCTGGGCTGGTTTTGGGATGCAGTCGGGGGAGGGGAGATTTTGAAGAGATTTTGTATCAATTAATGGGTTGCTGTGAGCTGCCGTGGGCCGCAAGGATCGGTGCAGGGTCCACTGTTCTTTGTCATTTATTTTAAACGATTTTGTTGAGAATATAGAGTGCATGGTCAGTAAGTTTGTGTATGACACCAAAATTGGTGGTAGTGTGGACAGTGAAGAAGGTTATCTAAGAGTATGAGCTCTTGATCAGCTGGCGCCAGATGGAGTTTAATTCAGATGGATGTGAGGTGTTGCATTTTGGTAAGATAAACCAGGGCTTACACAGTTAGTGGCTGGGCCCGAGGGAATGTTATTGAACAGAGAGACCCAAGGGTGCAGGTACATAGTTGCTTGGAAGTGGCATCACAGGTAGACAGGGTGGTGAAGAAGGAACGCTTGCCTTCATTGGTCAGAGCGTTGAGAATAGGAATTGGGACTTCATGCTGCCACTGTACAAGACATTGGTGAATACTGCGTACAATTCTGGTTGCCCTGCTGCAGAAACAATGTTATTAAACTGAAAAGGGTACAGAAAAGATTTACCAGAATGTTAGGTAGACTGGATAATTTGAGTTATAAGGACAGGCTGGATAGAGTGGGACTTTTTTCATTGGACCGTAGGAGGTTGAGGGGTGAGCTAATCGAGGTTTATGAAATCATGAGAGGTACAAATAAGGTAAATAGCCGAAGTCTTTTCCCCAGGGTAGGGGAATCCAAAACTAGAGGACATAGGTTTAAGGTGAGAGGGGAAATATTTAAAAGGGACTCCAAAGGTAACTTTATCACACAGAGGGTGCATATATGGAATAAACTGCCACTGGAAATGGTAGAGGCGAGTACAATTACAACATTCAAAAACATCTGGACAGGTATATGAATAGGAACGGTTTGCAGGGATATGGGCCAGGGACAGACAAATCAGACTCAGTTCAGAGAACCTGGTCGGCATTGACGAGTTGAAGGAAAGGGTCTGTTTCCATGATGTATGACCCTATAAAATAAATTCCATAGAAGCATCCTAATTAAAGAACATCTACTGCAAATATAAAATTAATGGGTTATTAGCTGATACCAGTACCCAACTTTTATACCGAACGTTCATGTGATTAAAGCAAATTACAAGCTCATATGTCAATGCATACACTAATCAACATTAAATTATGTCTTCCTGCCAATTATTTTTTTCTTGCCATTAACATTTCCCATTGTAAATTCTTGGGCTGATAATTAAAAGCTAAATTAGAGCTGCCCGTTATAACTTAACTGCATCCTCCAATTAATAGCGGTGCTGTAGCACCTCAAAATTTGCTTTTGCCAGTTCCTCAGCCTGGCAGAATTCTAATCATTTCTTATTTCCACACGACCAAGGAACTGGCTAGATAACTTTGCTATCAATCTACAAATAAGAAAAAGTATTGCATAAAATTACATTTATGAAATTAATAGCTGAACAAAATCTGCACATCCTGATCCAATATCCACATCTATATGAGTTGAGAAGACAGGTGAAAGTGACAGCCCTTGATATCAAGGAGCCCCAGTAAAACAGGAATTAATGCAAATCAGGGGTAAACTCTCCGCTTGCTGAAGTCATACCTGGCACATAGGAAGACGGTTGAGAGTGTTGGAGGTCAATCATCTCTGCTCCAGGACATCTCTGCAGGAGTTCCTCAGGGTGGTGTCCTAGGCCCTACCATTTTCAGCTGCTTCATCAATGACCTTCCCTCCATCATAAGGTTTGAATGGAAATGTTCGCCGATGATTGCACAATATTCAGCATCATTCACGACTCTTCACATATTGAAGCAATCCACGTTCAAATACAACAAGATCGGGACAATATCCAGACTTGGGATGATCATTGGCAAGTAACATTCACACCTCAAGTGCCAGGCAATGACCATCTCCAAAAAGAGACAAACAATTGTCCTTTGATATTCAACATTGTTGCCATCCTTGAATCCTCCACCATCAACATCATAAGGTTTACCATTGACCATAAACTCAACTGAACTCACCACATAAACACAGTGGCTACAAAAGCGAATCAGAAGCTAGGAATGCTGCTGCGAGTAACTCACCTCCTGACTCCCAAATCCTGTTCACCATCTACAAGGCACAAGCAGAGAGTGTGACGGAATACACCCCACTTGCCTGGATGGATACAATTGCAACACCATTCAAGAAGGTTCACACTGTCCAGGACAAAGCAGCCTGCTTGATTGGTACTACATCCACAAGCATTGACTAACTTTGCCAACGACTCTCAGTGACAGCAGTGTGTACTATCTACAAGATTCACTGCAGAAATTCGCCAAAGATCCTCACATAGCACCTTCCAAACCCACAACCACTTTCACCTAGAAGGACAACGGCAGCTGATACATTGGAACACCACCACCTACTGTTCACCTCCAAGCCACTAACCATTCTGACTTGGAAATACATAGCTGCATTGTTGCTGGGTTAAAATCCCAGAACTTCTTTTGTAACGGCATTGTGGGTCAACCCACAGCACATAGACAGCAGTGATTCAAGATGACAGCTCATCACCACCTTCTCAAGGGCAATTAGGGATGGGCAAAAAATACTGCCCAGCCAGCGATGTCCACATCCCACAAGTGAATAAAAACAAAAATTTGCTTGAGGCTCCCACTCCCTGGACGACATGTCCATCCTGGGCCTGAGCAGCACCACTTTACAAACAGAAGCTCTAACATTTAAATTGAAAATGAGTTAAGTAACTCTGTTGGAACACAAAACACATGATCCCTAAACCCAGACTGGCCTATTCCTTCCCCATCAGCAACTTGTCCAAGTGTCTCCAACAGTAACACATCCCAAATGCATAGAATCCCGACACACTTGCATTCCCCATGCAGATGGCCTAAAAGCCCTCCATTTCTTCCTCTCCGCAGGCCCAACCAGTCCCCCTCCACCAACACCCTCATCCGCTTAACCAAACTCGTCCTTACCCTTAACAACTTCTCCTTCAACTCCTCCCACTTCCTACAGACTAAAGGGGTGGCCATAGGAACCCGCATGGGCCCAAGCTAAGCCTGTCTCTTCGTAGGATACGTGGAACAGTCCCTCTTCCGCAGCTACACTGGCACTATCCCCCACTTCTTCCTCCGCTACATCGATGACTGTATCGGCTCCGCCTCGTGCTCCCAGTTCATTCACTTTAGTAATACCTTTCACTCCAACCTCAAATTTACCTGGACCATCTCTGATGCCTCTCTCTCCGTCCTGGACCCCTCCGTCTCCAACTGTGGTAACCACCTCGAAACTGATATCTATTTCAAGCCCACCAACTCCCACAGCTATCTAGACTACACCTCCTCTCACCCATCTTCCTGTAAGAATGCGATCCCCTACTCCCAATTCCTCCACCTCCGCCACATCTGCTCCCAAGACGGGGCGTTCCACTCCCGAATATCCCAGATGTCCTCGTATTTCAAGAATGGCAACCTCCCCCCTTCAGTGGTCGAAAATGCTCTCGATCGCATCTCTTGCAATTCCCGCACCTCTGCCCTCACACCCCCTCCCCGCAACAAAAACAAAGACAGAATCCCCCTGTCTTCACGTATCACCCCATTAACCTCCGGATTCAATGCATCATTCTCCGCCACTTCCGCCACCTGCAATCTGACTCCAAAATGAAGGATATATTTCCCTCCCCAACCCTATCTGCCTTCCATAGGGACCACTCTCTCCTCGACTCCCTCGTCCGCTCCACACTCCCCACTAGCCCCACCACCACCAGCACCTTTGCCTGCAACCACAGGAAGTGCTACACCTGCCCCTACACCTCCCCCCTCACCTCCATCCCCGGACCCAAAAAAAACCTTCCACATCAGACAGATGTTCACCTGCACATCCGCTAATGTGGTCTATTGCATCCACTGCTCCCGATGTGGCCTCCTCTACATCGGTGAGACCAAGCGGAGGCTCGGAGACCACTTTGTAGAGAGCACCTACGCTTGGTTAGCGATAAATGACAACACCTTCCAGTTGCGAGCCACTTCAGCTCCCCCTCCAACTCCCTGGACAACATGTCCATCCTGGGCCTCCTCCAGTGTCATAACGATGCTACCCGGAAACTGGAGGAGCAGCACCTCATACTCTGCCTTGGAAGCCTACAACCCAATGGTCTCAATGTGGATGTTACCAGCTTCAAAATCTCCCACCCCCAGCCTCATCCCATGACCAACCCTCCCTATCATCCCCACCTCCTTAACCTGTCCATCTTCACTCCCACTTATCTGCTCCTCCCACATCACTGACCAGTCCCCACCACTGCCTACCTGCACTCACCTATTGCCATCCCACCTACCTACCTACCTACCCCAGCCCGACCCCGCCCCCTCCCCCCCCCCCCCCCCCCCTCCGCCATTTGTTTGAGCCCACTTCCCCTCTCCCATTTCTGAAGAAGGGTCCCAACCCGAAACGTCAGCTTCCCTGTTCCTCTGATGCTGCCTGGCCTGCTGTGTTCCTCCAGCTCCACACTGTGTTATCTCAGACTCCAGCATTGGCAGCTCTTGTTATCTCCAAATGTATATTTCTTGTTCTTTTGATCTTGGTCTCAATTGCCTAAGACATCAAACACTAGTTACATTGCCCTTCTCCACACTATTTCATCCCACCTCAAAATTCCATTTTTTTCTAATCAGAAAATATAGTCTGTAGCCTACAATCCTCCCCACCTAACAGTGGAGATCAGCAGTACAACATACACTTAAACACTAATCACTTAATAGCCATATCTCTAACATGTTTGCCAACTTCTACCATTTCCATCTCCCAACTCGACTACTTGCCACTCCTCATTTTTCAACCTTAATGTCCTTTACTTCATACCATCTCACCTCTTGTATGCTGTCTCCCTCACAAAAAAAACCCTTCATTCTTATCTCACCTCAGAGCTCTCACGTCACAATGCTTAACAACATGTTTTCAGAGTCAATACTGCAGCCCCCAAAACATTCTGCGAAAATGTGAAACGTACAGATAAACTGGAGAGAGGAAACCCTGGAAAGCAAGGAAATGGAAGGAAAAGAACATAAAGAAACAAAAGTAAACAGACAAAGAGCTAGAAGAGTGAGACAGTTACAGTGACAAAGAGGAAACTTTCAGCAAAACGTAAACAGTTACCCCCAGCTTCCACAAGAAATGTAATAGCCCATGTAAAAGTTTAACAATAAAACATAAAATTAACAATGTGTTATTCAAGGTATTTTCCGCTGGACAAACACTAAGCAAGTTGTTATGGACCAGACCTAACCTCCTCAAAATATATCAAGGGGATTGCCTAGACCTTTTATCTTATTTAAAGGCAAGTGTAAGGCACTATATTCCAACTGGGATTCAATTGGTCAAACTACTAGCCCAGAAGCAAAACACACTTTATTCATATACCACAGCTAAAACACAAGCAAAAAAAGAATTGGCATAACATTAATTCTATTGAAATACTTAACAAAATAATTTATATTATTTAACTACCATTCATCAGTTGTTCCAATATAGCAGGATCCCACAAACACACCCTTGGCAAAAGCAAATCAGTTTCAATCTCACATGCCATTTCCAGTCAGGAGAAAGTAATAAATACGCAACCTAGCAGTATAGAGAGAACTCAAACTTTCAGCTGCAGTAGACAGAGAAAGCTATATCTAGTAGCTTCAAACTCCAATGTCAACTGAAAGCAAACCTTAGGTCTTTGTGAGCCTGACTCCACCAACTCATGCTCCTTTTTTCTCTAAATTTTAAAAAGGAAACAAACACTCCGAGCGAAAAACTGTTTTCCCTACTGTTTCTGAAGCAGACATTCTGGCACCAATGACAACACCTCTCTGCAAGAGAAGCAGTACAGAACAAATCCCTCTTAAAGGCACATATCATCACATAAATGATGGTTTAACAGCTAAAGCCAGATAGGAACATTAGGGGCATGGTCTAAACAGGAACAAGTCAGCATGGCTTTATCAAAGTGAGATCATGCCAAACAAATCTGGTGGAATTTTTTTTGAGGAGGTGACCATGTGTTTTGAGGAGATCCGGTAGTTGATTTAGTTCATATGGATTTCAGCAAGGCCTTTGACAAGGTCCCACATAAGAAACTGATAAAGAAGGTAAAATATCACGGGATCCAGGGTAACTTTGTGAGATAGATTCAAAAAGTAAAAAGATGATTAGGCAATTTGGCCCCTCGTGCTTGCTCTGTCATTCAACAATATCATGGCTGAAATCCCATCTCAACGCCATTTTGAAATTGTCACATTTCAACCAATCGGATAGATAAATAAAATAAACTGAAGTACTGTACATTGTGCAGTGGCTACCAAACAGGAATTAGTAAACAGTAGAAAATTGCATAAGTTGGAGGGGGTGTAGGGAAAGGAATGGTACAACTGAGAAATGAGGTGAATGAGAAATGGAGAAAAGGAGAGGCATGAGGCACAGGACTAAACCATAGGATGTGTCTCAGTGATGACAGGGACAATGTTGTTTGCTAACCCTTCCCCAACACCCACATCCCCAATGAGGGGAGCAACAGCTCAATTGAATCCCGTGTTACTCAGAGCATGAGGGCTTAAACTAGTTTTGTATCCAGGCCATTATCTCAATCCCTCCCTTTGTCATTAACTGAGGCTGAACCAGATGGTATCCTACCTGACTGAGACCAGACCACAAATCTCACTCCATCATCAAGACTGTCTACTTTATCTGTATTAAATCACTCCTCTACCCTTGCCTCAACTTATCTAAGGCTAAAAACCTCATCCATGCCTTTCTTTTCTCTCGGCTTGATTATTCCAATATTTTCCTCTTTTGGCATCTCATCTTCCACTTATGTAGGCTTGACATCATCCAAAATTCTTGCAGCCTATACATAAAAATAATCTCGTCAAAGTAAATGTAATCAAACCAATCATCCCAACAACTGCACGTTTTAAGCTTGTTATGGAAAAGAAGAAAGATGGTCTGTAAAAAAAGGTTTTGGATTGGAGAAAGGCAAATTTCATTAATAAGGCAGGATCAGGCCAAGATAGGCTGGAAACAGCTGCTTGAGGGTAAATTCTGCAGCAGAACACTGGGAGGCATTCAAAAGGGTATTGGAGGAGTACACTCCCACCATGTTCTCTTTAGGTTGAAATGTAGGAGCAACAAGACCAGAGAACCGTGGATGTCTAGGAATATTCAGCTCTGGATAAAAAGGAAAAGAAACACATAAAAAACAGGTACAAAGGTAGCAAAACAGAGGCCATAGAAGAGAATATGATGTGCACGGGAACTCAAGAAAGCAATTTCAAAAGCAAAGTGGGGGGGCATGAGAAAACACTGGCGGAAATGATTAGGCAGAATCCGAAGATATCCTACAAGTATATCAAGAGGAAGTGAATGAACAAAGTAGGACCTACTAAGGACTAGGAGGCCAACCAGTGTATGAAGTCAGAGGATATTGATAGATAAATGAGTACTTCACATCTGTCTTTACTCAGGAGGAGAACGATGCAAGTACAGAATTCAAGAAGATGGACTGAGAAGTTCTTTGAACAGATTAATATAAGAAGCAAGCTAGTATTAGAGATTTTGGGATTTAGAAGTGGACAAATTCCTGGGTCGAGGTGAGCCATATCCCAAGCAGCTGTGGAGGATGAGAGAAGAAATTACAGGGGCCCTGACCCAAATGTTTAAATCATCTCTGGCCGCAGGGAAATTGCCAGATAACAGGAAGTTCCAATTTATAAGAAGGATGGTAGAGATAGACCAAGGAATTATGGACCAGTAAGTCTAATATCAGTGGTAGGGACATAGTTGGAGAAAATAGTGATGGAGAAAATGAATCTCCGTTCAGAGGGGCATGGTCTAAACAGGAATAGTCAGCATGGCTTTATCAAAGTGAGATCATGCCAAACAAAGCTGGTGGAATTTTTTTTGAGGAGGAGACCACGTGTTTTGAGGAGATCGGGTAGTTGATTTAGTTCATATGGATTTCAGCAAGGCCTTTGACAAGGTCCCACATAAGAAACTGATAAAGAAGGTAAAATATCACGGGATCCAGGGTAACTTTGTGAGATAGACTCAAAAATCAGCTTAGAGATAGGAGACAGGGAGTAGTGGTCAAGGGCAGTTTGTGTGGCTGGCGCCTGGTGTACCGTGGCATTCCACAGAGATCAGTGCTGTGTCCCTTATTGTTCGTGATAGTCACAAATGATGTAGGATGACAGAGAATGTCAGAGGGATGATAAGCAAGTTTGCAGGTGATACAAAGACGTGCTAGGTGATTGACAGTGAGCAGGATGGTGGTCAGATGGGCAGATCAGTGGCAGATGGAATTTAAGTCTGATAAATGAGAGGTGTTGCTCTTTGGAAGAATGGCAGCACGATGGTTCAGCGGTTAGCACTGTCCAGTGACCCGGTTTCCATTGCAGCGTCAGGCAATTGTCTGTGTGGAGTTTGCACATTCTCCCCCTGTTTACGTGGTTTTCTGCCGGGTGATCTGGTTTCCTCCCACAGTGCAAAAGATGGAATAAAAACCGAAAGAACTGCGGATGCTGTAAATCAGAAACAAAAACAAAGTTGCTGGAAAAGCTCAGCAGGTCTGGCAGCATCTGTGAAGGAAAAAACAGAGTCAATGTTT